>NC_051185.1:107336536-107414989 GCF_013339695.2 Rhipicephalus sanguineus | reverse complement strand
AGGGCATGTTTGGATTTCGCTCTCTTGCAAAAACATAGTGGCTTAGATTTGCACAAGAGCACTGGTGGTTGCCAGTTCTGCCTCTGTTTGACAGACTCGTGCAGTGCATGAACAATGTTTCCCTGTCCACTTGTTAGAGGGCCAGCAAATGAAAGGTGCTCATTGGAGTGTTCCCTTTAACAGTGGACCGTACTGTACACCACACGCCGCAACCACCTCAAACTTGATCAACAGAGCGCACTCGCGTGATACAGCATCCAACAAATAGAGAATTCACTGTTGCACAAGATTAAAGAAGGAACACTAATGCACTGCGATCCCACTAACTGTATGAAAAAAGCTTCCGAAAATTCCCGGTTGGCAGTGTCACGGCTCTGTTTTAAAATAGTAGTCTCTGTAAACAGAGCCTGACAATTGCACCTTTTTTCAAAGTTCAGCTTAAGCGAGAACCTCTACCTGTTGGTAGGGATCGCTCGTGTTCTTTAAAGCGGCCTCACTGTCGTACATACATTTTGCCACGAGAGAGCGGAATCTTGAAGACCACACCAACGCTGCAATCTACAAACTTATGATGGTTATTTTCACATTGCGCCTTTGCACTTGCTTGAGAACTTCGGCTACACAACATACAGTTTCAGGGGGCAGGAAATACTACTGGGATTTCGTACCTAGGGGCCACATTTTTAGGATTGTGAGCGACTAGATAGTGTGGCTCACAATCCTAACGTTATATTAATTGCCATAATTAACAGCGCTTCTTTTCTTCGCTGAACGCTGTCTTATCGTACCCCTACTAAGATGGCGGCCCCGGCCGCCATCTTAGGAGGCTTCACTCGCGAGGCAAAGTTTCCACTCCAAATCTTTTCAACGCTCCTTGGTGCAATCGCGCCCACCTCCTAAAGTTTAATAAAGCGCTAAATGATGTTTAGGGCGGCTAATTCCACTCGGAATGTCTTTATTAATATTGCTGGTTTTACGATGCAGATCTGAGGATATGGAAAAACCTCGCGGATGATTTCGCAATCGATAATTGGTTAAGACTAACATTTTAGGTAGAAACAACGAACTTTTTATTTTCTGATGAGCGTAGATTTACGTTATCAAAGAAATATGGCCTAAATTACGAATGAATTCCAGCTGGCGCTACCTTCTGAAAAAGGAGCAAGTGCTGGCTTCAAGGTCTCTCGTGAAGTGAGCAGCTATGCTCCGCAGAGTGGAAGCAGGGGATGGCGCGGTTGTGTGAGTGGAGCTTGTATAAAGCTTACTTCATCAACCAGTAAAATGGGCCCCGAAGAGTTAACATTTGTCAAATGCGCTTGCGCATTAGAGAATCCCAAGTTCGAGTCTCTCACATGTGTTTGGGCGGTGGTGTTTGCATGCTAGTAGTAATCAACGACAAAACAAAAAAAAGAGAAAAAGGAATGCAGCCATCTCCACTCCGCGAGAGCCGTCGAATCAGCGAAGCTGATACCCTTGTTCATCAGGCTATTCCCGTTCCATTCTTTTTTTTTTTTTTTTGCAGCAAGAGGGAGTGTTGGGCTAGTTGGTTCGGGTTCATTTGAGAACAGCGCAAAAGAGGAAAGGCACAGAAGTAGACAACAACACGAGCGCTGTACTGACAACTGAGTTCTTTATTCAAGCAAAACAGAAAAAGAAAAATAACAAAAATAACAAAACATGCGCGCGCAGCCTATGCACATGACAAAAGACTGCAGGCTTGCATCGTTATTAGGTATTATTCAAGTAAGTCAACTCGCATTCGAGCAACGCAATAGACGGTGTACGTGTGTTGTTAAGCGCTCGTGTTGTTAAGTCTTCTTCGGTGTCTTTCGTCTTTTGCGCTGTTCCGAAAAGAACCTTTCTCTTTTTTTTTCCAAGTCTTTCTGGGTATATCGATGTTGTATCATTGCTCTTTTTGCCAGTCCTTTTTAAGTATTTCTGTGTTGTATCATTGCTCTTTATTTCACACTCTGTTATGCTATGGGGCGCGACGATATGATCATTCGGGGTCGCGCTGAAACGCTATGGTAGCCGTCCAATGCAGCCATGGCCCATTCCACCCGCCCACTAGCCCAAAGCCCGTGTTACTATCACGGCTGCGGTGGAGCGCAAGCAGCGTTGCGAGCGGTGCTGCTATGCATGGCATGACCGCGTTACGCCAACGGACGGCAAAGGTTGGACTAACAAACAGCTGAGCTGTTAAAAAGACATAACACCCATCGGCAAGCAATAGCTAATATGTTACTCGCTGGTCGTCATCGGCGTGAAGGCTGCGTCCCGCGTATAACGCGTGTTTATGACGTCATCCTTCGCACTAGACCAAACACCATGTTGGTATCGTTCCTGCATCATAAGTGAGAGCAGCACCGCGTATAAAGCTGTGTTCTCTCTCTCCGCGCAGTAAGGTGCTTTGAAGGTTTTCTACTTACGGATTGTCGAAACAATTGTTTCCGTTTAGGTCTCTGTGTTGGTCCGATTGCATTCATTAAAGCACCGTTGCCACGTTGTCCACGTCAGACGTCATGGATCACTCAATCTGTCTGGATCGATCGCTCATCGTAACAGCTACCAACGCGCTTTTAGCCAGACTGAAGTACAGCTTCCACAGTGCCGAATGACTGGATAATAAACATTACGAACGGCGCCTCAAAGCCAAAACAATGGGAGGCGAGAACACTTGAGGGGAAATTGGCCACTCGTGAAGAAAGAAAACGTTTTTTTATGTATCCAAACACGTTAAGCAGCTGTAGGATTCGCATTCATTAAATGTTTTTCTCCTATTAATAAGCCACAGAGCCGTAAGTGCGCACCTGGGTTTGAACTAGGCTCGCACTTCTTAACGCAGGCGCAGATGGTTGGCGAAATGCTCGAGTAAAGGGCAAGACAGACGGTCCGATTTTCCATGCGATTCGACGTCCGACACGGCGGAGGGGAAACCGGAATGGTGACCTTTCATAGCATCGTACAGCCACCATTCCCTCTCCCCCACCGCGGCGTCGGCCGTCGGATCGCATGGAAAATCGGACCCGTCTGTCCCCCGCTTAAGGCAGAAAATGCGGTGGAAGCCAGGGAGGAGAGGGAGAAAATAGGAGAGGAGGGGCAGAATGGCGTCAGAGTCAGCTTCGGCAATTAAGCCTCCTCTTAACTTACGCCCATTTCATTTATTATATATATATATATATATATATATATATATATATATATATATATATTATATATATATATCTTTTCCGAAGACCGTGTAGACGCACTAACTTGGGAAAGGCTCTATGCACATTTTTGCTGGATCTGTCGCGGAAATGGATATGTTTGGGCATAGCCTGCTATATAGGATGCTATGGTTTGGGCTATGAACGCCAACACTCCGCTATGATCATCATCATCATCATCATCAGCCTGTCTACGCCCACTGCAGGGCAAAGGCCTCTCCCATGTTCCGCCAATCAACCCGGTTCTGTGCTTTCTGCTGCCACGTAATACCTGCAAACTTCTTAATCTCATCTACCCACCTAATTTTCTGTCTCCCCCTCACGCGTTTGCCATCTCGCTATGATGATGGTTTGCAAAAGGTGGCTGCCGGAGATAGATAGATAGATAGATAGATAGATAGATAGATAGATAGATAGATAGATAGATAGATAGATAGATAGATAGATAGATAGATAGATAGATAGATAGATAGATAGATAGATAGATAGATAGATAGATAGATAGATAGATAGAATATTCAGGATCGCATCTCAGGTAGCGCTACGTATTGATGCTGAGGGAACTATAAGCGCATACAGATGAGTCAAAGGTCTCTAGAGGTAATAAATATTGACACAATAAAGCCTACGAAAGTATCTGCAGGCTTTTTGAGAGGCTGCTTCAGCGGCTGCTTTCACAAGCATCCCTTTGTTGTGATTTACGAATTCAATGCACCCTCTTTCTTTCTTTCTTTCTTTCTTTCTTTCTTTCTTTCTTTCTTTCTTTCTTTCTTTCTTTCTTTCTTTCTTTCTTTCTTTCTTTCTTTCTTTCTTTCTTTCTTTCTTTCTTTCTTCTTTCTTTCTTTCTTTCTTTCTTTCTGCGGAAAGAAAAGCATTGTGCTCACATTTTGGTGCGTCACTTTCATGGTTCCCAATGCTGCAACCCTTTGGTCGTACATAGTCCTGTATTCAGGCACGTTAGCAGCATTTCAGAGCCACCTGCTGCACTGCATGTCTTTTTTATGTCTCCGGATGAAACCAGGCCGACAGAAGCGCAGCCACATCAAGCCAAGCCAAGTGGGTGTGCTCAAAGAGTGCATAGAGCGAACATAAAGCATTTCACAACATTTTACTGCCTTTTATCGAGACAGTCTCAGTCTGGGAAATATCACAATTGGTTTTACGTTTCCCGCTATAAAAAATGTGTTGTCAACCAGTGACTATTATTTTGTTTCACAAGAGAAAATTCAGCGCCGGTCCTCGTGCTTTATTTTCTTCGTCCCGTGTTTGCGCAGTTAATACCTTCTTTGAGAACTTCTGGCCCTTGATGATGAGTGACCGACTGTGACGGTGTGCCTGTGCCCCCTGTTTCGTTCTTTTACAGCGAAAGCTGTTATGAGATCATTTCACCGGCCGTTTTTGGTGCCGTAGTTGTCCGCCGCCGCCGCCGCCGCCGCCGCCGCCGGTGTCCGTAACCAGTATCGCTCGAAATAAGAAAAAAAACTAAAGAAAAAAATTCCAGGATGGAACGAGGTTCGAACCTGGGCCCTCTGCGTGGGAGCCCAGTATTCAACCTCTGAGCCATGCCGGTGCTTGAAACTGCTCTGCAAAAGGTCCTATACAGGCTTCATGTATATACATCAAGGCGAAAGTCGCAACCGTATCATAAGTACAAAAATCCGGCGTACTTGAGAACACAAATTGCCTAGAAAATTATGGCTCGAGGCGATCAGCGCCCTCACCTCGTCTTTGGGAAAGCGTGAAGCTGTGGCAATAGAGAGGAACTGATGGGAGGTATTCAAGAAAAGCAGTGGAAAGGGGCCTTGCCCGACTTTTACAAGTAATCATCGAATGATATCATTAAAGAGCTTTTTTGCCTCAAAATCGACTGCCGCAAAAATTTTTAGGAGCGAAGCTTTTTAAGCTTTTCGTTGCGCCGCGTAGTGCGAACAGGAATTATCATCATCATGAACCGGTACGCGCTCAATTTGTACTTTTCAGCTTACGCTTCGCGCCCCCAACACGTGCGCCGATATCTCTGGCGTGGAATGCAATAAATATGATAGGCGAGACTGATACGTGACTAAATATCACTTAACATCACACAAGACCTAGTCACGTGACTAAAAGTTACGTAACACCAAGTAACAACTATTAACGGGACTAAGTCCTGTATCATTGCGCAACAGCTAGTCCCGTGGCATGTTCCCGCCATAAACCATAAACACAGAGGCTCGTCGAGTGCCCGAAAGGGGTGGTTCATGAGATTCCCTGATCGTGTGGTAGATCCTACGTCGGACAGACGAGGCGATACCTTAATCTAAGGCTAAGAGAGCATTGGTACGCCTGCCCACAGCCAGCAGCCGCTACTAACTTAGCGGCAGATTGCAAGAAATGTTCCTATAATGCCTTTTTCGAAAGAACAGCTGTCGTAGCCCGCTCCGCAGCGAAAAACTGCGAGAAATTTTAGAGGTACAGAGCATTACGGAAGGCGAGAATACTTGTGTTAGTGCTCCTTTTATCGTTCTAACGGCGGCTGAGCTAGATTTTGCAAAAATAACACCCAAATTTTGACACGATCTTGCTTCTGCGATGGCGGCCGTATTTTACTTTTACTTTTTTGCTTTTTTCCTTTCCATTTTTTCTTACCCCTCCCCCCCTCTGTGTAATCAACGCCCTGCCCCGTCACTCTATCTTTATGAGTATCTGCGCATGCTCGTTTGACGCATCCCTTTGTCAGGGCCACGTTGTGTGCAGACATTAAACCAGCGCTCGACGTCTTGTCTCCTGTTTTTTATTGGTTCTGTACGGCGTCTGTGTTAACTAAGAGTACTTTTGAAGATGAATGAACACGAACTCGCTCACCTTATAGTTCTCCTTGATGTACAGTTATTACGAGATCAACGGAAGAATTTAGAGGAGGGAACGTAAGCTCTGTTCCAGTGGAACGAATCTCGAGTTCGCCGAGCAACGGAATACGGGTCGGTCTATGGCTCTGGCCATTCCTCGCCCCCTATCAGGGGTATCCTTCTACATTTAAGCCCTATCGTTATCATAACCTTTAATACCACCGCTCTTTATACAGGGTAACAGCCAGTTCTGCCCTTTAGCCTTTACGTCACATTTATGTATCCCCCCAGCTTCTACAATGCTGCACCCTGCTCATACATATTTTTCTACAAGCTGCTCATGTTTTAATTCTTTGCTATTTGCAACAGCAACGAGCTCTATTCGGGCCCTCCCATTTTTCTACCAGTATTTAAAACGTCTCTTGCGGATATAAACACTCGGTACTTTAATATTAGCACCCACTTTGACGCTGAGAGCCCCTGAAAGATGGACTCCTTCCAATGGTCTTGTGGGGTGAATGTCCTGGAATTCCATCACAATGTGTTCAGTAATTTCGGGATTAGTTTACAGGAGACATGCATTCACTAGTGAATATTACTCCCGCATGTCTTTGTCCTCGGACCACCGGCTCTGGCTCGATGTATAAAATGGCGGCCTCCTCAGTTGACACACAGATTTTCCCTTCTGGTTACTGCTTTGAGGCCTTTTTGTAAATTTTGAAGCCTTTTTGTAAACCACCAAAAGACCTATTTACACTTTAAAATACCCGATGTATATAGCTTCCTTTATCTCTTGCTCCATACCATGTCCACACATTTGAGATACAAGCATTGGTGTACTCGCCGCCCGTTACTTTTTAAATATATTCTTAAGGCTTTCATGACAAGTAATCTTTCTCTGCGCAAAAATATCTTCAAAAAAATTCCAGGCTAGATTTCTTTTTAGAAAGCGTCGCTTGTAGTTCATCCGTTGCCCAATATCTTAGCCTGTTAGTATTGGCGTGTGCCACTCGTAACAGTTTCGAGGCGGAAAACCTTTTTCTGCGAAGTGGCATCACATATGCCTAACTTACCAAAACCTATCAATTCAGCAAAAACAATGCATTGCGAAAAATTCTCGATCACTGTGGGTGTGCGCGGTGTTTTCGTTTACAGCCTTTAGGATAGCTCTTTATATTCGCATTCATAGCGAATCAAAATAAATGCACCTGAATAAGAACGCCACAAGAAGATCCTGTGCCGAACATCGATGAATTACCCTACATACGTGGGGTATTCGATGTGTCGCACTAGTCGACTTTTCCATGCAATTATAGTACGAAATGTGATGCGCGCAAGGAGCACGCCCAGAGACGTCTACCGGGCTTAGAAATGACACCACAGTACCTGTCGAATTGTGAAGCTTGTTTAATCCTCGCCGCCCGTGGAACGAGACCTGAGTTCCTCCACGTTGTCTCTTTAACAGCAAGCCAGTGGCTGTCACCATCCGCGTCTAGGTCTTCCGAGTATGCTACCGACGATAGTGTGTAGTTGTCTTCAATTTTCTCTGAAAGGCGCCGAAAGAAAGCACTATTCGCGTTGGGAGTGCTCTCAAAGCACAACTTCCGTATACGCGCATTGTGCTTCACTGAGTCGGCCAAGTCCTGGCTGTCTTGGATGCTCATGCCCGACATTTTGACGAGCAGATTCTTCACGCTTTTGCCTCGACATATAGACTCGAGGATGATATTCCACCATGGGTTTTGACCCTGTGCCTGTTGTGAGCCGCCGCCTCTGATGCGAAGGTCTAGCGTATGTAACGCCGTGGCTGACCTCAGAAATTCGGCCAGTGCCAATGATAGCCTCATGTGGTCACTATGGATGCGGATGCCCAAGGTCCTCAGGTGCTGGCAGTTCGGTAACTCACGCACAGCTGCTAACAGACGGTCCTCAGACCTTATTGTCCACAAGTCTGCTCCCCAAATTGCCTTGCAGTGTAGCAATTCGGTGCCTTCTCTGAAATCGGGATCATATCCGAGGTAAACTTTTTCTTCCGCGCCACTATCTTTCAGCTCGGCGCAGAGCCACTGGATGTGAGAATAGGTCGTTCTTGAAAAAATGTGGACCGTCTTCAGATTTTGTTTTCTTGGCAGGGCCCGGAAGAAATCCGACCACTTCGTCGTGCGCAGCACAGACGAAGGAAGCGTCACTTCTTCCAATACGTCATTCTGAATAAGGGGAGTGACCCAGCAGTCGTAAATTGAGTGCGCCTCGAAAGGCTGATCGTGTGATGACAAGATGGACAGCGAGCGTATTGCATGTTTTTCCTTTATTATTCGTGATACGAGGGCCGTGCTCTCTCCTGTTCCTTTGAACATGCTGAGTGAGAGCTTTTCGATGCTCCTGTTTTCTAAAACGCCTTCAAGCACGGTCATTTGCAGAGACACGTTACTCATGGTCATAGTGAGGGCCTTTAGCACAGTGGTCGAACTGAGATACTCATTCAAAGCTTGAAGATACACGTCCCAGTCCAGCCTTAGGTCTTCGAAACTTAGTTCTTCCAGAGTGGCTTTTGTTAAGAAAGCGTTAAGGAGGGTGCCGACCATTTGCTCATTGGTAATCCTGCCCCATAGGTGTAGGCCCTTCAATGACGATGACGCCTGCAAAAGTGCGCACAGCGGGCCTAAATAGGCGTCCGGGTCGAGCCACAAAGTCAATAAATGGAGGTTTTCGATATTGGTCAGTGAAGGTAGAATAGCAGCAATAGTGCTCATTGCCGACGCATTAACGCCATTTATCGTTAAAGTTTTGATGCCCCTGTTTTGACAGACGGAGCGCAGGAGACACAGACTTGTATTCTGAACGGCGGAAAGATTGATGCTGACGCTGCCGATGCACCGGTGTGTTGTCAGGAGCCAAAGAAGTTCCGAGTATTGTAGAAGTCGCCGTGAATCGTTGTTTTGCACTGGTTGGGGTTCGGACATGAAATTGGTTACGGAGAGTTGGTTAGACGTCTCGGCCTCCTCTTCAATTTCGAATGTGGATCCAAGTAGCAGCTTGTTCCACGTCACTAGCTTTGTCACAATCTGACACGTTTCGTTTTCTGACGCCGTACAGGGAAGAAGGTGATCTGCGACCCTTGCCTCCATGATTTCCATGTTGCACTCGTTTGGCTGGCGAATGCCTTGAAGCGCACCCCTCCGTCGATCAGAAAGTACTGTCACGCCAGTCGCCCGCCTTCGATAGATTTCCAGCGCACCTGCATAATTAATAATATTGTTCGCTGTAAAACGATCGCTACGTTCGCAGGCCTTCATTTAAAATTTAAGGTTTGCTCTCATTTGCATTCATGCGCAGTGATTCATGGTGTAGTGAAGAAAAGCATGCATCCACGATGTATTGTGCATAATTGGGACAATTGTTAGGCAGGGAACGGGCATGGCTGCGTAACAAAGCCTGCCGGGAAAGTGCGATTGTAGTTGACTGGGCCATGTTCTTATGGTGTATAAAACCCTACATGTAGCTGCCGTTCCACGCTGTCGCCGTGCAAATCGTCGCTTGAAGCGAAGTTGTCCCTCCTCCAAGAACTCAATAGGAACGATTAGTGCTTCTCGCAACATTGCAACGTCTCCATGGGATATGGACGCTGCTGACGGAACCCAGTGTATTTTTTTTTCACACATTGCGGTGTTCACTTCGTCCCTCCCTCATTTCTGCTGGCCACAGCGCAGTTCGTTATTTGAAGTGAAGCCGGCATTCGTGTGGAAGCGAGTTGGCACCTACCGCCGCTTACCTGACACGTAGGCTTTTTGTGCACCACGAGGTTATAATGAAAGGGGTCTTACATATTGTCACGTGATTGTGACGGTGAAGAAGGCTGCGTCAAGACTGGGAAATACGGAACTCTTTATTTGGGTGAACTTGTGCCGGGAAATGAAAAGTCAAGGTGCAAGCGATTCGCGTTGTGGGCAGGCAGCGGCAAGAACAGACGTCGGCCGTCGAGTAATCTGATTGTAGGTGGAATGCGTTGTCTTTTACACATCAGTCATAGAACATTCCAGCGTTATTGCCGGTACTCGCGTAAGCTCTCGAATAAGTTTGACTATTCGTGTCCTTCGTGTAATCTTGACAGAATGATCTCAAACAATCGCGATGTTTCCTAAACATTACGGAGCGGTCTGTGCCCAGCGTTGCTTTTTTTGAAGGTGAAACCCGAATACGTCAAAATAAAGCAAATAAATGCGCGTTGAAATAAATATAGGTTGATAAGATATATGTTTGGTTCATTCACACGGAGCACAGAGAAGAGACGAGACAAGCGATGGCGCTGAATTACTGCTGCTGTATTGTTCTTGTGGCAATGCATATAAATGTCAGAAACACGTATCCATGCATGCGCACGTGTAACAAGAGCTCATATTGAATGCGTAACATAAGAAATGTTTAATGAATATGAGCACGGACATATTCATATTCTGACGGGATTAACATGATTGAAGTACCATTGATACAGGTGTGTGGTTTTTCTTTGTGCGGTACGCTCGCAAGACGAGCGGCGCCATGTTCACTCTTGCTTTTGCTAAAAATAAACGTCTGACCAAATACCCGGGCAGAATCGCGGCAAGAGTTAAGGAACATGTGCTCCTTTGTCGGCATTATTGACATTTTCGGCATGCTCCCTAAGTCGCTCATTTATGAAGCGCCCAGCTCACCCGGTGTATAGGTCTTACCACAAGAAAGGTGCATCACATATTCCACGCAGGAACTGCACACGATGTAGCAGAGTGCGTACTTGATCTGGCCCCCACGCGCGCAGCATCAGAGCCGAACAAGCTTGCTAAGAAGTGCTGCCGCACATGCTGTGATAGCAGGCCTGGTTGCGAAATGAAGCACGGAGTCTACCATATCCCGTGCAGCTCTTGTTATGGAATATGCCATTCCTCTGTCTTGTGGTAAGACCTTCATCGGGCTGTTCGGGCGCTGCTTAAAGGAGCGACTTAGGGAGCATGCGCAAAAAGTAAATAATTTTTAGGAAGGGGCACATCTTGTTGCTCATCTTAACTCCTGCGGCAATTATGCCCCGCGATTTAGTAATACGTTGATTATTCGCAAAAGCAAGAATCAACAGCAAGAACGGCTTGTCTTGGAAGCAGGCCACATCAAGAAAGGCGCAGATAACTGTATCAGCGATGCTTTCATAGTTTTGTAACCGGCAGAATGTGAATTCCTACGTGCGCATCATCGTTAATTATCTCTGATGTTAAGGGGAGGTGCGGGGAAAAACACGAGTTTTCTAAAAAATTATCGATTTTTTGTTTTCGCCTGTTTTGTTGAGATTAGTACCTCCACTGTTCTGAAAAAAAAAATCAATGTCGAGACTCAACTGGAAATGCTTTAAAATTGCGTCTAAAGAGCACAAGGTGGCTGTCAAAAGGCCGAAAGTGTGTCATCTTCGAGCACCTTGCCGCTGATAATGCGCCGCCGCTCACCATTGTCGACCGCATGAGGCGAAGAGCCGAGCCTCACTCTTCAAATAACAACGGTTTCCCGCGCTGCTGCAGCGCAAGAAATAATAAAGAGAAGCACGCTTTTGCCGCCTTCTTCGAGCGCCGCGACTGGCTTTAAATCACGTGGTACGGATCGGGAGCCGCGGCGCCATTGGCCGCTGCGCGCCTGTGTGTGCTGTGAAGCCTACTTGCAGGATCCGTGTCTCGTCGAGCAGCGCAGCTGAACAACGCTTTTCTCGAGTGCTTATCCGTTATTGATGAAGAAAGCCGTAGGAAGCGCGGTCACCGGCCCGTGAAGTTTCACGCGACGCACAAATTTCGAGGACGCCGGCGCAAATCAAAGCCGAACACTCAAACCACGAAAAGATCGTCTGCTGCCGCAAGGCGTAGTTGCAGTGACGCCGATGCGTCCGACGAGTTTGCCGCGGCAATCGAATATGTGAGTGCCTCCCAGAAAAAGATCGGACTCTTCGAAGACGAAGAAAAATCGCAGGACGACGAGTCTTCGTTGATTGCTGATATGACAGCACTGAACATGTTGGTTTAATCGAGGGCACTCCAGTTTTGAACGTGTTCTGGAAGAGCTTGGCGTGCACCCGTCTCATGATCTGGTTGCTCTTGGCACATCACGGGACAGCACACGCCAGAAAAAAATGTCTCAAAAACTAACAGGAGAAGCAAGGGCCCGTCGGCGTGCGCTGAAGAAAAAATCTCTTGTCGAGGAGTCAGCTCGAAAGAGCCGTGAGGGCCAAACCTATGGTGCTGGCGCATTTTAATGGCAGTGGCCACTACAAGGAGGATTGTTCTTTCTTGTGTACAAATTTCGTTGCATTCAATGACATCTTTGATAAATAAACATGCAATTTTGACTTTAAAACTCGTTTTTCTCAAAACACAAATTTTGCCATTTTTGTCAATGTGCCCCTCCTTTTTCGGGTACTTCTGGTGCTCAGATCTGCATGAAATTTTTCCCAAAGTTTTTCCAAAGTACGAGAAATGCAATTATCTTGTTTGAGTTTCGATATTCTTATTATAAAATAAAAAAAAGTTATGTAAACTTTTACTAGGGTAGGAGAAATATGAACTTCCAACGTTAAAATTTTTCACGTCTAGTACATATTTTGTATGGACTTCCTAATTAGTTATTTGCATTCCGCACTTTATTTGAAACATTATGAACTATCAATTGTAAAGAATTATTGAAGTTTAGGTTTGAAAAGAGGGGGGCCAAATGCTTCAGTTTTTCAATTTGTCATGTTGCAGAACTAAAAGTATGCAACTTGCAAGACAACTAATTATATATTTGAAATCAGCATAAAAAGTTCTATTAGCAGCTCAAGTTTCATTGCTCTAGGATGAATATTAAAGAACAAGTGTCTTCGAGTAGCATCTCCATGTTAAGTATGCACTATACGGTCTCGCTTCGCGCGAACATGCATGGTTATGTGGTTCTGACATTTATATGCGTTGTCAAAAAAAAGAATAAAACACTTGTTAGTCAGTGCCAGTGCTTGTCTCCGCTTTTTTTTTTTGTGGTATGTCTTGATCTGCGCTGAAATATTGACCTTTAAAGTTATCTAGCAAGCATAATAATAATATCTGAAGTTTAACGTCCCTAAACCACGATATAGTTATCAGGGACGCCGTAGTGAAGGGCTCCGGAAATTTCGACCACATGGGGTTCTTTAACGTGCACCTAAATCTAAGTACGCGGACCTCGAACATTTTCGCCTCCATCGAAAATGCAGCGGCTGCGGCCCGCATCCTTCAGGCCAGCATTCAAGCACCATAACAACCAGACTATCGTGGCGGGTCACTGCTCTAAATGTTTGAGATATCGCGTAAAAGCTGACGTAAGTGCTCACGCTGTCGATGTCGATGCGGGACTGGAGGCGAGACGGTAGACAATGCTTCACGACCATAGCATTGAACGGACGTAACCGACACAGCACTCCACGCTAGGCAGTAAGGTAGCTGAACACCGAGCAGGCACGGGTATCGTAGTCGCGACTCGAGCCGTGCGCGGTTGACGAACGGCCAGGCAGGCAAGGTTTCCGGGCAGCAGCTACCTCGGCTTCGAACGAGGAACCATCCCTGCTTGGGTGACCTATAGTCACGCGCTTTGGCTTTGCAGCCCGATTTGATGCTGATGATAATATCCTATGTCTAGGGCTCACACCGACCCTGGAGTTGAAGTTGAAGTTTATATGCTGCGTGATTGGTCATACCCACTTTGGCGGATTGGCGAAGAAACGGTCAGCCTAACAAAGAGGGACAAAAAATGTTGTATGACTTCTGAACTAATAATGGTAACTTTATAATTAAGATCAAGGCAGTTCTTATTCAATAAAAATATTTTCAACAGCGGAGCAATCCTCCCTAAGACAACGTCCTAATGAGGAGGCTCCCAAAGACATGTAGCTGGCAGTCAAACAACCCAGTTGCAACCCAATTGCCAATTAAAATCAATTCGAATTGTTTTTTCTTTGTTGTCGCTCAGACACTTGACGCAACCCACCAAATTCAAATTGATTCTTACCGAACTTCTTTTTCTTTTCCTCCTTCTTTCCAGGTTAGCAGCAACCAAGAATTAAGTGCTTGTCGCTACTGTTCAATTATATTAACACTTAAGCGCATGAGACTGTATGCGGGACATTCGCCAAAATTAGACCGTCCTGCTCATCCTTATTTTGGCTCGATAGGTTGCGTAGTTCAGAAAGTAGAGCCCCCTTGAAACATATATGCTGAATTATAGTTTAAAACGTTCTTTGTGATGAAGGAGTTCGAAAGATATTAGCTCGGAGCGAACACGTGCAAGCGCTCACAAAACCCGTACTGAAACCAGACAAGTGGAAGTGAAAGCTGCTAGGAGGAACTACTAGGCGCATATAGGTCAGAAAGGACAGCCTGGAAATGTAAGGGGCAATACAGCGCCGGTACGATGTATTTCAATAGGAAAGCTACGGTAATAAAGATATTGTGAACTTATCTATTCGCAGATGAAAAAGTTATTCGAAACGGCTACGTATAAAACAAGCTAGAAGGTAAAAGTAATGAAGCATTTTTAGAGGCTTCGATAAAAGACAAGAACGCGTAAATTCTGCCGAATGTCCAGAAGATTGCGCCTTTGGCCAGAAAGCACCACCAGCTCTACAAGTTCAGTCATCGCCATTACGTACATGCAACAGAGGAGAGTAGAGATGAAAGCACACTAATGATCTTAATGTAGTCGCAAAGTATTCGGACATCGTGCACCCGCTGCTATTAAGAGCACTTTTCGCGCGGGTAGTGCAAGCCAAATTGATATTTTCTAACCAAAATGAGCCAATTACTGTGTCACATATATACGACAGCCAAATCCAAATTTTTCTCCCGAGTACCGGCGATAGTTGTGTATACACACTTATACTGCAGCAAAGCTTTCAGGTATTTTGGGGACGTGATCACACTGATGCAAACTGTGGGAACTGCTCGGCAAAATTGCCAGCAGCCAACAATTGGTTCTGCCATTTCGTACCGCTTAATGTGGACTTTGCTCTTCTGGGGAAAAGCGCCGCGCTCTTCATCTTTTGCCGACACAGACTGCATTTATCTGGATCTTTGGCAGGCGAGCGAGAAAGTGAAAAATAAAGAACAAAAAATATTAATAATAAAAAAAGATAAAATAAGGCGCTGTCGGTAATTGCAGTTCGCGTCTCCGAACCAGAGTATAATTAACAATAGTAATAGAAATGACAAAATCTCAAATAAAAAGTAATACAAAAAAAGCTAAAACAAATATACCCCAGAAATAAAAAACAAATGACACTCTGAAACTGTACGTACTACGCTCACCGACTGAAACGCGACAATTCAGGTCTAAGAAATGTACGCACTTTCCGCTGTTTTCAAATGCTGTCACATCGGCGTAATTTAGACTCGAACTCTTGCATCAGATCTCACATTAACTTTAGCGGCTAGATTCGTAGCCACATCTTGCGATTATGTCTAGTGATCACGCTTACCAGTACACTAAATGTTTTCATGTCGCGTTTCAGTGTGTGAGCACTGCACATGTATGACATCCTGAATTCGTCGCCTTAATGCATCGCCATTCAAACACGCCTACTGCTGCGCTCACATTTGGCATTCGAGAACATCATCATGGTCGGTAATGTTTTTCTTCCGAACCTTATTATTAGCTTTATTGATCACATGTCACTCCATCCTTCACAGGGTGCTCCACGCACATTCACGAAGCAAGCGTCTTCCGTGCTTACACACTGTCAGCTTGAACTACATCGATCTTGACGTCATCCGTCACCAGGTAGCGCCGCACGTGACTCCAGCAGTCCTCGTCAAGGTCGTCCAATTGCATGCGGCCGTCGTCGGTGGGATGGCAAGTCACTCGCTCCTTCACGACCCCAACGAAACTCATGAAACCGTTTTTGGATTTTGTTGCCAGCAGGCGGTTTCGCACCAAGACCGCAAGTTCTGCACGGTCGAGTTTAGCACTCCTGGCAACAGCGTCCAGGAGGGCAGGGTATCGGGCGACGCGCTCCACAGCTCCGGTGACATACCTGCACGAGGTCAAGGCTGCCATTAAATAAAACCCCGCTCTTGTATGCGGCACTGTGGTGTAAAATGTGCAAGAATTAGTCCATAGCTCGAGGAATGGTTGCGTTATGTGCAATATGTGCGCTTATATTATGTGCGGACATGACTTGCGGAGTGCACGAACAGTCATTCAACTCGGTGTCCCTTAAGCATTCGCCTAATACGACTGGAAGGCAAAATACATTTTCTTGTTCTTTTTCGTCTGAATCGATGTATTGCTGCTCCTCCGCCCCCTCCAATCGCTTTCTGCCCCTAACGATACTTTACGCTGCCTCTAAGATCAGATTCATTGCAAGCTTTTTGCACCTCACCTAGCTTAGACATGCTCGGTGATCGGCCCACCTTTGACCAAGCGACAATGTCTTGTGATCACGTGATCATGTAACATTACGTTATGTGACGTCAAGATGACGTTATAGTGACGTCATGATGACGTCACATATTTTGGTGATCTTGGCGTCATGGTGACGCCATATAGTGATTCGCACTTCGTTGCGAAGAAAGTGACGTCCGTGCTGTAACGTTAGTGACAATGTTACCTCAGATATCAGCTACCCCTTTACACGTCAGTGTAGTCAACGTGCCTGGCAAGCTCACGGTATCCGCAAGACTACTCAATTTGCAAAATGACGTCGATACACATCTTAACGCTTTGCTCAAAGCAGAAAAAGCCGCATAGGCGGCTACTCGCTGGCTGCTTCGCATGAAATCAATTCGTACAATGTGTGGGATGTGCCGTATTTTCCTTTATAAAGGCTTCGCATGTCATAATTCTCTGCTATCTACGCCTGCGACGAGCCCTATTCTATTCCTGCTAATTTTCTACGAGCATTCTTCAAGTCCTTTCTTTATATCAACCACTGAGGCACTGACTTCCTAAATACTGACACCCACTTTGATACAGATCCGTTTAATACAGTGTTGCCAGGTTTCGATACTTTGCGCCCATTTGGCTACTTTCTTTCGAGCGGTGGCGGGAGAAAAAAAATTGGGGGACGCTTAAGCTTCGATATCCGGCCCCATCCTCATCGTGCTCTGTTTCGCTTGTCATTATGCTCAGTCGCCCGGTCTCACACACACACACGCACGCATGCACGCACGCACGCACGCACGCACGCACACGCACGCACACACACACACACACACACACACACACACACACACACACACACACACACACACACACACACACACACACACACACACACACACACACACACACACACACACACACACACACACACACACTCGAGATACCTATAGTAAAGGTAAAGGTTTCCGCCCTCTTCAACAGCACTTTAATGACCACAGTGTACCCACTACGTGTGTGTAAGAGAATGCGCGCACTGATGTCTATGCCCTTTGTAATGGGTGCCATGCTTTTAACCAGTAGAAATTACGCGCGTGATACTTTTTCGAAGTTGCGATGCACCCACTACGTGTTTGTAAGGGAATACGCGCAGTAATCTGTGTGCCTTTTGTAATGGGTGGCCGGCTTTAAACCAGCAACTCGTTACGCAGTTCACATGGTGTGACGCCCGATGGCAATATACGCTTGTACCCCGTTTTACTGCGATATTACATATCGTACTGTGTAACATCAACGGTTTCATGCACGTTTGGACAGCACATCCGCGACATCTCGCAAAAGACTTGCCGGGGTACACTCAAGCATGGTAAAAAAATCGTCCACATAACGAAATACATTTAGTACATGAAACAACAAACGTAACTAGACACGGTTCTGTCGAAATGTGCTAGTACTAAATTGCTGACCACTGGGGAATAGACGATCCGATACAGATCCCATCTTTGGGGAGAAAGATTTCGTCATTCCATGTTACATATGTTTCTTGAATTGTTGTCGATGTACCTAAGAGTAACATATCTGACATGGAATGCAATGACGAAATCCTTCGCGTCTTCGCGTGTGAACGTGATAAAAAGAGAGATCCGCAATAAAATGAAGCTGGGATGCTGTTCTTTAACCAGATTTCGCTATCTGAAGCTAGAGTGGTATTGTGCTAGCGCTAGTAATAAAATTCCATCTGCGGCTTCAATGAAAAACAGCTTCACAGTCTGATGTCCGTACTGACTAGTTCACTGCAATGTTCCAAACTTAATCTGTAACTGGCAGAAACTCTATCAATGCTACATAAACTACATGTATAGCGCACCGAATTGGTTGTAATTTAACCACTTATGTGACACTTACCTACGCCTTTAAGGCCAAGCAAGAGGCAAACGCTGCGCTATTACATCCATGGTATTCCTTATGCAAAATGGCATTCTTTTTTGCGCAAAATAAAAACACCAGTCATCATACCGCCTCTATTTGGTTTCAAGTTGGGAGGTAAAACTATATGACTCTGCTACTTTGGCTACCTTTACATTGAATTCAGGCTCCTTTTCAAAACCACCCAACGGTAACCCTGATCGAGCATAGAAGGTGGTATCACAACTTCTTTACAAGTACCTGTCAGATTGTGAAGCTTGTTTGATTCTCGCCGCCCGTGGAACGAGACCGGCGTTCCTCCACACTGTCTCCTTAACGGCAAGCCAGTCGCTGACACCATCCGCGTCTAGGCCACCCCAGAATTCCACCGTCGAGAGTGTGTAGTTGTCCTCAATGTCCCGTGAAAGGCGCCGAAAGAAAGCGGTATTGTTTACCTGGGGTGTGCTCACAAAGCGCAACTCCCTGATATACGTATTCTTCTTGACTGAGTCGGCCAAGTTCTGGCTGTCCTGGATGCTCATGCCAGTCATTACGAGGGTCAGTTTCTCCACGCTCTTGCTTCGAGAGATCGAGTCGAGGATGACATTCCACCATGGGTTTTGACCCTGTGCCTGTTGTGAGCCAACGCCTCCGATGCGAAGGTCTAGTGTATGTAACGCCGTAGCTGACCTCAGAAATTCGGCCAGTGCCAATGATAGCCTCATATGGTCACTCTCGATGCGCATACAGAATGACCTCAGGTGCTGGCACTTTGATAACTGACGCACAGCAGCTAACAAGCGGTCATCGGTTGGTAGCAGGGACAAGTCCGCTCCCAAGATTGCCTTGCACTGCAGCAAATCAGTGTCCACGCCGAAACCGGTGAAATAGTCGAGGTAAACTTTTTCCTCCGAGCCGCTCTGTTTCAGCTCGGCGCACAGCCACCGCATGTGGGAGTAGCCCAATGGTGAAAAAATATAGACCTTCTTCAGATTCTGTTTCGTCGGCAGGGCCCGGAAGATTTCGGACCACTTTGTCGGATGCAGCATGCACGCAGAAAGCGTTACTTCTTCCAATGCATGATTGTGAATGAGAGGTGTGACCCAGCAGTCGTAAACTGAGGGCGGACCAAAGTTCTCGTCGTCCGACATGATAGAGAGCGAGCGCAGTGCACTCTTCTCGTTTATTATTTGTGATACGATCGTCGTGTTCTCTTCTGTACCTTGAAAAAAGCGGAGTGAGAGCTTCTCGATGCTCCCATTTTTCAAAACGCCTTCAAGTATGGCCGTCTGCAGGGACATGTTATTCATGGTCACAGTGAAGGCCTTTAGCACACAGGTCGAGCTGAGGTATTCCTGAAGAGTTCGAATATGCGCGTCGCTATAGAGTGAAACCGAGCTTTCGAAATGTAGCTCTTCTAGACTATAGGGTTTTCTTAGCAGCGTCGTCATGAGCCTGCCTGCCGTCTGCTCACTGGTAAACGGGTCCCACAGATGTAGGCTCTTCAGAGACGACGACGCCTTCAAAAGTGCGCACAGCGGGTCTATATAGGCGTCTTGGCAAACACTGGAGCTCACAATTTGGAGGTTTTTTATATTCGTCAGGCAAGGTAGAATAGCAGAAACAGTGCTCATTGCCGACGGATTGATGTCAGCTATTGTTAAGCTTTCGATCCTCCTGTTTTTGCATACGGAGTGCAGGAGGGACAGGCTAGTATTCTCTTCGACGGAAAGCTTGAGGCTGACGCTACCGACGCATCGGTGTGTCGTCAGCAACCATTCAAGGAGTTCCGAGTATTCTTGAATATGCCGTGAATCTATGTCTTGCAGGGGTGGTGTTACGGGCATCAGATTCGTTATGGACAGTTGGTTATACGTCTCGGACTCCTCTTGAATTTCAAATGGGGAACCAAGGAGTACCCTTTTCAATGTCCCCAGCTTGGTCACGATCTGGCACGTTTCTTTTTCGGACGCCGTGCAGGGAAGGAGGCAGTCGGCGACGCTTCCTTCCAAGGCCTCCATGTTGTATTCGTTTGGTTGGCGAATCCCTGAATGCGTAAGGACTCTGTCAGTTGGTAGGTACTCCAACGGCAGTCGCACACCTCCGTCACGTCGCCAGCGCACCTGCATAAATATTAAATTCGTTCAGTGCAAAGCAGTTACTAGGTTCGCGAGCCTTCCTTTGCATGTTGGCACCATTAGCCAAACTTGAAAATGCAACTTAGGATCCGCACTGCCATACTGGGCAGTGGTGCGGTGTGTTATGCTGTTGATAATATCACGAGCACGATTTCACGCTGCGGATGATTCATTACAACGGGACTTGCCTAAACTCAACCGCAAATCACATTGTATAGTTTGAATTATTTGAGTTATTATTCTCATTCGCAAAAAGAAAAAACGCTTTCTTGGGCGCCGGATAACGTGTAATGTGTGAAGCCACACGCATTACATGATACCTTTGTGGGTGGTAAGCACGCTTGTAAAGGCTACCGAAAAAAAAAAAATACATAACCGGTCAGATTTACAAGTAGGTTCTCTGAAAATGCGAGTGATTACAGTTTCTCTGATCTGCGCCAAGAAGGTACCAGAAGTATTGTTGTAACGTAACCGATAACTTCTCTCTTACCATTTAAGCCGACTGATATCTGCGCGCACAGACGCAGTAAGTTACTCGCCTTTCCAGGCTTTCTCGCTGCTCTGCGACCATTCCCGTCTTGTTTGGATGAACGAAAACTGCTTTGTAAAAATATTGTTCATCTTCCTTCGTTTCTCTCTTAGTGATATTCTTTTACAAATCAGAAAAATTGGACGTAATTTGATAATATCATTAGTGCATTTCAATGGCGATATCGAAACGGAACGCGCCGGGGGTACCGGAAACGCGGCCGCTCTGTGGCGTCAGACTGAATATTCCGTCGACGAGGCAACTTCCATTGACTGAAGGCGCATCGCGGCCGGGCCTTTTTCTGAAAGCAGAGTGTCATCTTACTCGAATCAGCGCATCATCTGAGCTTTGCGATTGATGTTTGTTGCTTATCGCTTTCTTTCGTGCTGTGTGAAAGAAAACCATAATGTCCACCGTTTCTTTGTCTGCATGCACGCCATAAAACTCAGGGGCGTCCACTGCGGCGTCCACTGGGGTGTCGGCGTCGTTGTTTTGAGCGATAAGTCATCCTCTTCGCGACCGAAAAATCGAGAAAGATGCAAGTAAAAGAAATAACAAGAACCTTAGGTTCGGGTTGAGAATCAAACCCCAGGCCGTATGCGTGACAAGCAGATGTTCTGTCACAAAGCCACGCTATTGCTTGAAACAGCCTCGGGAAAAAAAGACACTATATGAATGTCATGTAGTGGAAAGAGTCTCCTTAACGCACGTAATATTGCGTGGCAAAACGTGTGAATTGCGCAACGAGTGGGTGTTTTAAAGGCCCGCCCGTTACAAAGCACGCAGACACACTTAATCATCATCAGCTGCAAAAGCATCAACAAAGTGAGCAGCTGCGTAAGTTCGCGTGTTACCTTACGGACGCGTAGTGGGCCCTTCGCTGATTCGGAAAAAGAAGAATTATGGCGTAGTGGGCACTTAACAACGCTACTTGCAGTAGGCATTCTAGGATAGTTTGAAACGGCTAATTTTACGCGGACAATCGTTCGTTTCCTTACGGAACGGTTGATGCATGCACCTAGAACCGAAGCCTGGCTAGCATTTCAGAAGGCGACGCGCACGCGGCCCGAGTACGTTATCGCGTCCTACTCTTGAGGGCAAAGCTCACGCGTCCTCCAAGTTTTTTGGCACCTGTTAACAGGTTAGGAAACAGATAAGCATCATCCATACCACGCAAGGAATAAGCGGCCTTCTTGTGTATTTTAGACGACTAACTTGTTTTCTGATTGGATTATGCTAACGCACTTTTATTTGAATTTCGCGACGCGTATTTCCGCTTTGACATAACAAGAGCAGACACTTTTTCTGCGCATCTGGTGCACTCTGCTTTGCTATCGCCGTCAAAGTTCGATCATAGATATCTCAAAGTACGTGCAAAGTTTGTACTTTTTGAAAAAAATTGTTATGCTATATTTGTGACGGTCTGTGAGCTTCCGAGATGAACAACTACCCTGACGTCAAAAATTTTTAAAAATGAGTGAGTTCTCGTTAGTTTCCACTTGAATTTTGCTTTCGCTACTGCAATATATTACCGCCTCGACGTATAGTTTGTGTGCGGAAACGACACGAGCCTGACTGTCATAGAATTTCATAAAACATATCTGTTGTCTAAAAAAAGGACCTTATAAATAAAAACAAGTTGGATGTGGCACTTAACCTGCTAAATCTAAAGGCAAGTAGAGAATGTAACATTGCCACTACGAGATTAGCTTCTTAAATTTATAAGCGATGGCCTTTTTCTAACGCGGGAAGTCGAGCGTTCGTTGGGTGGCACAGTTGCTGCTACCCCGAAAAGTGTACTTTCAGGGCTATCGCCAGCTCGCCCAACAAGCCACTCTTCTAAAGTCTACTTCATTCGTTCGATAAGTCGAGCGGCATCGAAAGACACCAAGTTTTTGGACGCGGCATCAAATTTCCCGGCTCTACGACCAAAAGGACACCTCTGACACGTGGGCAGCAGCGGATACATTGGGCAACGCGTTCTAGAAACGTTGGCAGCGCCGATGCCTGCGAACGCTGATGGCGTCAACGACGCCGACGGCGTCCCCAACATACGCGTTTTTAACGGAAAATAGCATGGTGCGTCCCTTCAACGAGCCTTAAACTGGCCACACAAGAGTGTATGAATTTGTTGAAAGTGAGAAATCGCCCAGCAAGGGTACTGAGGGAACGAACACGGACTCCGTACGGCGGACCTACAAGACTACACAAATCAGCGAGGACGAAGATGAGGCCTGGAGGACAGTGTTCACTATCCGCCAAAGAAAGCAGCAGGCGAGGGAACGGCAACAGGCGTCGAGGTACAACCCTCTCAAGCCAACGTAGAAAAGTGATAATTCCACCGTCCAGGTGATTATAGGAGTGCACAAGGACCTGCACAAGGGCCATGCTGGCCGACGAGCAAATCGATACAATTTTAGCGGTTTTACATCCCAAAACCACGATATGATTGCGAGGGACGCCGTAGTGGAGGATTCCGGAAACTTCGACCACCTGGGGTTCTTTAACATGCACCCTAATCAAAGTACACGGGCCTCTAGCACTTCGCCTCCAATCGAAATGCGGGCGCCGCGTCTGGGACTAACGAAGAGGTGGCGGCGCATGTACGCTAACTGACATCAGTAGCGATAAACGTCAGGCGACACGCGGTAAACGCGTGCGTTGCAACATGCGATGCAGCGGAAGGCGGGGTCATGCGCGGATTCCCTCCGCACACTTCTCCCGAAACATTGAAACGATATCTCCACGTCCGTACGCAAAACGCCGAGGTTACTCAAGCCAGAACACTCGGAGGCCGTAAAGGTGTGGTCGTCACTTCCTACGGGACACTTGTTCCCCGACACGTCTGTTGTCAAGGGGGTGAACTCTCTTATTACCCGTATGGCAGCACGATACGAGTTCGTAACATCTGCCAACAAGTCAGACATCGGACCGACGTGTGTGTGCAACCTGAACTTCTAGTCTACTAAATATGCGGCACCCGGGAACCAGCGGAAAGACAGTCATGACTGCAGACCGCGGTGCACCATATGTCAGTCCCCGCTCCTCCGAGAACTCGGGAAGAATACACAGCTGTTCTTGTAAGAGTTCAACACACGCAAGAATTATAGCCGCTGCTCACGGAACCGAATGCCATATTTCCCATATTACAGCGTCTGTTCTTCTATCACACGTCTCTGTTGGCTCATTGCGCTGTACTCTTTAGACAGCCCACATGCGCTGGATACAACCTGACGCAGGATGTAACCTGATGAATCAGCTGTAAGTTACAGATACAACGTTAACGCTCACCGTATGGATGTCGATGCGGGACTGGAGGTGAGCAGGCAGACGATGGTTCACGACGTTAGCGTGAACGGGTGCGGAAGGGAGAGCGGTGTCGGCCAGGAACTCAGGCACCAGAGCACCGAGCAGGCAGGGTACCAGTACTCGTCATGAGGACCATGCCCAGTGGAATAACGGCGAGGCGCCTAAGGTCACCAGGCATCAGCTACGTGGGCTTCTACCGAAGAGACCAAGTTGATGATGATGATAATGCCTACTACTTGATGGCTCTCGTTTTTTCTTGACTGGACTCACGCGCTGCGGTGCTGCCGCGCGAGTTTTGTTTGTTTCTTTGTTATGTTTTCCCTCGGTAACTGGCGCTTACCCACTACAGGTATGTAGCAGGAAACTCGCCGGTTAAGCTAATGCAACGTAAAATGAAAAAAAAGGTAGGGCAAGGAAAATAATCATTGTTCACAATTTACGTAATTTTGGCCACAGTTAAAAATAACAAGAAATAAATGTAACAATAAATGTTTAGTAAAAAAATGCCCCCACCTCCCCGAAGGGAATCGTGAGGAAATGCGAATGCATTTCTTGAGCCGAGAGTACACGGCGTAGTAATTTTAATGGCGTAAAGCTGGACACATCGACGCGCACAAGTGTCTCCCCTTTGGGCGCCTCTTTCAACGAACGCTTCCTGCGTGCGTTCGTAATCACCTCAGGGATGTTGCCACCGCCTTCAATGCAGCACAAACGCGTTTAGAACGCGCTGTTTTCAGGCTGTGCCAAGGCAGCCCAAACGCTACAAACGCGTTTCAAACGCACTGCATTAAGGCGGTGGCGCAGGGAGGAGAGAAAGCGAACGGCGAGAAAAGGAGCGGCGAAAAACTGCACCTACCCCTCTCCTACACTCTCTCCACACACGCCAGAGCGCGCTCCTCCTCTCCACTCACTCTCCGCTACTCCGCCCGCACCACCTGCTCCGGTTTCTAGGGGCGAGGATAAGCGCGCGCGCACGCAGCTGTTGCTATGGGAGAGGGAGTGAGAGCGGAGGGGCGCGCGGACAACGCCGGATGCCTTACATAGCCCGACTAAGAAATGCATTCGCATTTAAAAATGCCCCCACCTCCCCGAAGGGAATCGTGAGGAAATGCGGATGCATTCCTTGCGCCGAGAGTACACGGCGTAGTAATTTTAATGGCGTAAAGCTGGACACATCGACGCGCTCAAGTGCCTCCCTTTTAGCCGCCTCTTTCAACGAACGCTTCCTACGTGCGTTCGTAATCACCTCAGGGATGTTGACACCGCCTTCAATGCAGCACAAACGCGTTTAGAACGCGATGTTTTCAGTCTGTGCCAAGGCAGCACAAACGCTACAAACGCGTTTCAAACGCACTGCATTGAGGCGGTGGCGCAGGGAGGAGAGAGAGCGAACGGCGAGAGAAGGAGCGGCGAAGCACTGCACCTACCCTCTCCTACACTCTCTCCACACACGCCAGAGCGCGCTCCTCCTCTCCACTCACTCTCCGCTACTCCGCCCGCACCACCTGCCCCGGTTGCTAGAGGCGAGGATAAGCGCGCGCGCCCGCAGCTGTTGCTATGGGAGTGGGAGTGAGAGCGGAGAGGCGCGCGGACAACGCCGAATGCCTCACATAACCCGACTAAGAAATGCATTCGCAATTAAAAAATGAACATTTCCCGCTAAAGGGGACCATGAGGCGATGCGAAGCCGGAGCACTTGCACGATCGCGTTCCGTTGGCGTTCTTTGGGCATGCTACCGACCTCGCGTCGTGGAACGCGAAGAAGAACGCTACGCGCGTCTTGTCTTCCCTCTAGCCAGGCCGTTAATTCTCACAGGGCGAGCGGGGAATGCGGTCGACAGGCGTGCGAGAGGGGGGCAGCGTAGGAGAGGAAAGAGAGGGGGAGGGGACGCGCATGCGCTGGTGCTCATCGCGGCGTCGCGCAGGGGAGAATTTAGGCATGTCCAGCCCGCGTTTCAGAGGAAGAGTGGAAAGGGGGAGAGGAGAGATGTGGAGAGGGGAAGCGGAGAGGGGAGGGGAGGGGGGAGGGGGAGTGGAGGGGGAGGGGAGACATCCATAAGGGGGAGGGGAGACATCTCTGCCATAGAGTTTCCTACAATACATGGCTTCAGAACGGCGCAACAAGGAAGACGAAAATACGAAGGATCACACGAACACAAGCGCCGACTCACAACTAAAGTTTATTCCATATCACAGAGCAGATATATACACACACGTGGCCTCACACAACGTCAAAAACCAAAAAAACAACCAAAACCCAAAGCACGTTAACCATTCAGGTACAAGATTTCTTTATCCTGTAGCGCAATCGAGGGACAGCTGACACAGGACTGTTTTTTATTTTGAATGTTCCATGCCTCGATTATTTCCCGAGTCGTCTTATCATGATGCCTTGAAATGATGCTAGTGAGGCTAAACTGATGCATCACTCAAGGCATCATGATAAGACGACTCGGGAAATAATCGAGGCATGGAACATTCAAAATAAAAAACAGTCCTGTGTCAGCTGTCCCTCGATTGCGCTACAGGATAAAGAAATCTTGTACCTGAATGGTTAACGTGCTTTGGGTTTTGGTTGTTTTTTTTGGTTTTTGACGTTGTGTGAGGCCACGTGTGTGTATATATCTGCTCTGTGATATGGAATAAACTTTAGTTGTGAGTCGGCGCTTGTGTTCGTGTGATCCTTCGTATTTTCGTCTTCCTTGTTGCGCCGTTCTGAAGCCATGCATCTGTACCAACTCGCCCAATTGTCAGTGCTATTCCTACAATACTTACCAGAGGGAACTCTGGCGCTAGTGTCTATGGGAGCTGCAACGCATGACGCTTCAGCCAGCATGGGAATGATGGGTAGTACACAAATTTGTCTAAACTTCGTACTTTCGGCTCTGTTTGGCTCCGCGTCGGCTGCATCCGCTTTGTCGAAAAACAAAGTTCAGCAAAAGTCAGCAGTTTCACTTCGCCACTTTAACTTCTTTAGGCTCACCAAATCAAACCTGGTCACGAAGTTCACAACGGTCTATTCTTTTATCCGAAACGAACGCCAAAACACAGCAATAAACAAAGCCACAAGTACGTTTGAAGCCGCAAGCACGAAGACTAGGCAAATTTGTGTACTACCCATCATTCCCATGGTAGCTGAACGATCGCAGCGCCAGAGTCCCCTCTAGTTAATTTTAGGAAACTCTATGATCTCTGCAAGACATCCATAAGCTTTTTCTTCCTATCCGTTTACAACCAGTTTTATTTGAGCTCCAGCAGTTGAGGCGATATTTCAAGACTGACATCGCCAGTGTCTATTTTGACTTCTAGGAATTGCAGATTTGTTGGCCTTATTGATCACGAGTCACTGTATCTTCCACCGGTTGTCCCCAGGCCATCCGTGAAACGAGCCCCTTCCATGATCACCCATTGTCGACCTGCACCGCGCCGTACTTCACGTCATCTGTCGCGAGGTACCGTCGCACGTGGCTCCAGCAGTCCTCATTGAGGTCGTCCAATTGCATGCGACCGTCGTCGGCAGGGCGGCAGATGACACGTTCCTTTACGACTCCGGCGATGCGCATGAATTCGTCAAGGCATCCTATTTGCCTCAGGCGGTCTCGTACCAAGACCGCCAGTTCTGCTTGGTCGAGTTTGGCGCTCCTTGCAACCTCGTCCAGCAAGGCGGAGTATCGGGAGACGCGGTCCACCGCTCTGGTGACATACCTGCATATGACGAATGCTGCCATTGGAGAAAGTCTCGTACGCGGCGATGGTGTGCAATATGTGGAAGTGTGTCTACGGGCTGTTGTTTAGCTTTACGAGCGGTAACTGCGCGTGAACGCGCGATGGAAGCATCAATGTGAGTGGAAACGCAGCTGCAGGTATCATGGCTTGTAATTAAGGCGCGTTCACACGTGCGACTAGTACCGGTCCGCGAACACTTGTGACTGGCGACCAAAAAGCGGCTCAAGAAAACCGACGTTCCCACCTGCTTGCGGCTTACACTTGTCGCCACATGCAATTCACGTTTGCTGAGATACGGCTCGCATTGTCATTGCCCTGAAAATAAAGCTGGCGTCCTCTTCCGGCGCACCTGATTGGTTCAGACGTTTGCGACTGTCATCACGCGACTGAAAAACCGAGCAGCGAGTGACTGAACCACAGCAGTCGCTTAGCGACCATAGTGGCCATTTGCGACCAGTCGCTTTGCGACTAACTTCTTCGCGTGACCGGTGCTAGTCGCCGGTGTGAATGAGCCTTTACAGTGATCCTGTGATCATGCTCGTCGATCACAGGACCTCTCTTGAACGATGATTTGAGGAAATGCCATCGTCAGATAACTTATATATTATGCACACGTACGTCCAGCAGTAATGTTGCAAGTCATTGTCGGATGACTTTCGGCAGGTTGGTGTATCTTACCTATGCACGTAGTATGCGCATCATATGACACGGCTTTTAGGTCACATAGCCAGCCAGATTCAAGAATACTGGTGGCAGTTTTGGTTTACGGCAACCATTGCTAAGATTAACTCTCGCGCTAGTCTATGGTGAGTCTGAGCTGCAAACCTTGGGATGCAGCCATGATCAGAATGATGGATCTTGTATGTATTTGGCCAGACTTCGCCCCCGTGGCTTCAAAGAGATCGGAACGAATAGAGGGTAATGGAGCGAACGGTCAATTTTTATTAGATATATCCTTACGAAGCGGACAGATCATAAAGCCAGGCGAAGCGTGGAGCCATCACTTGTGGCTTTTCACCAAATAGTAGTAATTATGAGACAAAAAACAAGCCTAAAAAGAACTCGCCGCCGGAAGAAACCAAACACATGTGTTTCGAGTTAAAGCAGTCGTGCTACAGCGGCGTCCGTTCCCCGTCAACTTACATGCGTATTTCTGCCCGTGTTCCGATGGGGACCTTTAATAGCATCTTTTGAGTGCGGTGGCACGCAGTATTTCCCCAGCCTCTTGGTTACAATGATGCGTAACCTCGTTGTATTATAGTGTAGCATGAAGTCAATACATCTGTCTTTCTTTTTACGATCTTATAATGCGTTGTTACAACGACTAATATTCTATCAACCACTCCTTGGTTTTGTTTCCGACCAAACGTCTCTTGCAATATCGGCAGCGGCGGCCACCCTTCCGTCAACTTTCTGTAAGTTTAATCTTCGCATTGCTAACTTTCATTAGTCGACGTAATAATGAGAATGTCCAGCATTCTTTTTGTCAGAGGGCCTCAGAGATGTTATGTTAGAAAAATTGTTTCCAGAAAAACGATGCGATGTAAACTAGAGTTCTCAGGGTTTCCGAATGTCGGTAGAGTCCTGTCTTGTCTATTACGCTTAGAAAAGTTCTATGTCTACAACATTTATGTCAGGAAAAAAATTCATTCCGTAAGTGAGGCCACAAGACCTTAAGTCATATATATATGCAAAACTCCTGTTCTCGTAGCATTTGAAGGGTAGCCACGCCAGAGTTTCCTACAAAATATCAGCTGCGAAATTTTGTAGGTGCACGGGAAGCACTCGAATTTTACAGAAAAACGGCATTCAACTGAGCTTATAGCACACTAAAAAAAAAGTAAATGTTACTCATTTCAGTAAGTCCCGATTTCCGAGGTATATGACTCCCTATGAAGAAAAACGCTGACTCTCTTTTGTGTCCCACGACACCCCAAGGAGAGTATAGTGACCTCCAAAGAGAGCCAACATGTCTTTTATAGATAAAGAAAGTTATATACGAGGAAAGTCAGGTCTCACTAAAATGTTCTGAGGACTCATTTTCTTTGCTTAAAGTGTAGTTAGTTGCACATTACAGCTAGCAAGCTTACTGCACTGCGGAGACGCACTCGTGTTCGTTTTACACGCACCTGTCCAAACTTGAAGCATGCTTTATCCGAGCAGCTCGCGCAACGAGACCGGAGTTCCTCCAGGTTGTCGCCTTGACAGCGAACCAGTCGCTGACACCATCTTCATCTAAGTGACCGCTGTAATTCACAGCAATGAGCCTGTAGTTCTCTTCGATGTTATTTGAAAGGCGCCGAAAGAAAGCGGTGGCGGTCTCCTTGAACATATTCTGTAAGTACAATCGTATGATGGACGTATTCCGTTTGACTGAGTCGGCCAAATCTCCGGTGTCTTGGGGGCCCATGTCACACAGTGCAACACCCAAATGCCTCAAGCTTTTGTTTTGAGACATCGACTCGAGAATGACATTCCAGCATGGGTTTTGGCCATCCGAATGCACCTCGGAAGCACCGACGGCGACAAGCTCCAGTCGTTTCAACGTTGTAGTTGATCTCAGTAATTCGGCTACTGCCAACGACAGTTTCATGTCGTCATTTTTGACGTAGATGCTGACGGTCTTCAGGTGCCGACAGTTCGGTAAACTTAGCAAGGCAGCTAACTTGCGGTCATATTTCGCTAGCGACAAATCAGCGCCCGAAAAAGCCTTGCAGTGTAGGAGTTCAATGTCCCCCGATAATGTGCAATATTCGAGGGATACCTTTTCTTCGGCGCCACTACGCTTAAGCTCCGCGCAAAGCCACTGGAGCCGAGGAATATAATATGGCGATGCAATGTGGACCATCTTCAGGTTTTCTTTAGCCGGCAGCGCACGCAAGAGAGCGGATCCCGTTGCGGAATGGAACATAAAGAAAGGAACGCTGACTTCTTGCAATGTATCATTCTCTATAAGAGGGAGGACCAAGCAGTTGTAAACTGAGGGCTCAGCAGGCAGAACAGGAACTGACCTCGAAATTTTCAGTATGCGTATTGCCCGCTTAGCCTTGATTACTTGCGATACCAAGGGCATGATTTCTTCTGTTCCCATGAACAGGTCGAGCGAGAGCTTTTCGATGCTCTCATTTTCCAAAACGCCTTCGAGTACGGCCATTTGCATAGGTGGTGTCCTCATGGTCACGGAGAGGTCCTTTAGCGAAGTGGTAGAGCCGAGGTATTCTTTTACAGATTGCGGGTACGCGTCGCCGTGAACTGACATGTCTTTGAAATGGAGCTCTGCCAGAGTGGATTTCTGTAATAAAGCGGCAAAAAGAATGTCGATCGTCCAGTCGTGGGCAAATTCGCCACTTATGTGCAGACTATTAAGAGAAGCTGAATAATCCAGAAGGGCACTCAACGGGGCTACAAGGGCATCCGGAGGAAGCTCCTTGGACGTGAGGTGGAGTTTTTCAACGCTCGTCAGGCAAGGTAGAATATCGACAACGGTGGTAGCTGCCGACGTATTTATGTCCTCCACCGACACGGTTTTGATCCAGCTGTTTTGGCAAAAGGCTCGCAGAAGAGACGGCCTTGCAACCTCAACGTGGGAAAGCTTGAGACTGATGCTGCCGATGCACCGATGGGTTGTGAGTAACCACTCAAGAAGTTCCTGGCACTGTGGCCAATGCTCTGCGTCGAAAATATCCACGATTAGTGGCGCGGTAGTAGAATTTGTTACGCAAAGCTGGTTACTCGTCTCTGGGCCCTCTTGGATTTCAAATCGCGAGCCGCGGAGCAACTTGTTCCACGTCACCAGCTCGGCGACAATCTGACACGTTTCGTTGTTCAAAGCTGTGCAGGGTAAAACGTGATCAGCGGTCTCTCCTTGCAAGGCTTCCATGCTGTCGTATCCGCTTTGTTGACAAATATCACGAAGCGTCAGTCTTGACTACTTGGAAGGTGCATTAAACGCATTCGGTCGCATCCTAGAGGATTCCAGTGCACCTGCATATATATGTAATTACATATGTTGTTTGGTGTAAAACATTTGTTACATTCACATGTCTTTCTTCGCGTTTTAGCTCCGTTGGCCGACCTTTGAAGCTCGGCGTTTTAGACCCACACGGATATTGTGGCTCCGGGATTGGCCAGCTTAAGATAAAATAAGGAGCATTGGGTGGCCAGGGAGGGGGCTGGGTTTCAATCCACTCTCCAAAAATTTTTCACTTTTACATACAAACGCGCTCACGCACACACATACACATAGAGAAAGGTCAAGCGCCCCACTTTTCCGTTGAAAAATATATCATATGTAGCTGCGCTCTTGTCAAGGAGCACATTATCGTCTTATGACCATAGGTCGGCAAAAAATGTGGAGCTCACTCAGACTCACTCATGGAACATATTTTGCCCTTAGAGCTCACTTGTACTCAGACTCACGAAAGTTTTCCTCAACCGGACTCACTCGGACTCAGGCTCACTGAAAATTTTCTCAGCCGGACTCACTCGGACTCAAACTCGCGAAATTATTACTCACTCGGACTCACTCAGATTCAGACTCACGGCTCTGTCTGAGTCTGAGTGAGTCTGAGTGAGTCGACTCATGAGTCTGTTAGCGTATAGTTGGTTTTATCGACTATGGTGTCAATGCTCTTTCACACCAATATCTCGCATAATTGGTGCTCTACTCGGCACCTTTTCATCTTGTACCTTCAAAATATGAGTTACCAGTGGTTGCAATCCAGTAAGGACATTTTTACTGAAAGAGATGACTCAGATGAAATATTTTCATCAAGAACTTCCTGCGAAAATGTTTTTGGGGGCAGGTCATGGCGCCTCCCCTACCTCTGATCAATAAATATTGAGCTGGCGTATGAACTCTAGGGCTTTGAAGTATGTGTGAGTCGACGGGACCTTAAACGTGAGCCGTCATAAGGCTGATAGTAACGCTGAAGTAGTGTAGATAGAACGATAGGTCGGCAAAAAGGTGTGGAGCTCACTCAGACTCACTCAAGAAATATATTTTGGGCTTACAGCTCACTCGGACTCAGACTCACCAAAAGTTTTCCTCAACCGGACTCACTCGGACTCAGACTCACTAAAATTTTTCTCAACCGGACTCACTCGGACTCAAGCTCACCAAAATATTACTCACCCGGTCTCACTCAGACTCAGACTCACTGCTCGATCTGAGTCTGAGTGAGTCTGAGTGAGTCTGAGTGAGTCGACTCATGGGTGAGTTTGCCGACCTATGCTTATGACAAACTGTGCAGCAGTACGGGACATACAGAAAGATGAGACAAAATTTCTTTCTGCCCCGTCCTGCTGCGCAGTTTGTCAGAAGGTGATCCCGTCAGAAGATGAACTCGTCAAACTTTCAACGCTAGTTGAGCAAAATTAAGTCCAGGCCGCGGAGGCCTCCTTACAATGGGAATTTTCTGAAGGCACTGTGGTTCGTTTTTTTTAAGTATTTCATTTAGTAAGCTAACTGCGAAAACAAATAGACAATGAAGAACAATCATGACACGCTTCCTTGGGCGTGTTAAAGCCCATAGACTATCTCGCCACCAAGCGGATGTCAGGAGAGCCCCATAAAGAAGGGGTACCAGACGACAAACTGCAGCCGCTCTTTTGTTCGCGTGTGCTAGCTTCAGTGTTAACGGGCTGGCACGAAATAAACACTGCGACTGTGCGACTGCTTTTATTTTCAGTTCTTTTTTGTTGAAACTCACCTTGTTTAAATTTTACATAGCGTTAGTCGGGGTTCTTGTGCATAAGAACCATAAAAATCTACATGGGGAGCAGTTTGCTCAGTTGCCACTCCGGAATTGGAATGGCTCCGGAATCATTCCGCGTTTTCGCGACCCCGGAATGGAATGGGAATGGAATGGGGACAACGCTTGGAAGAATGGAATGGGAATGGAATTCAGCGCCTTTTGCATGGAATGGAATGGGAATGGAATTACGTCTTTTTTCGAAAATAGAGCACGTTTTCGTCTACGCGCTGCTTTTCAAACTTCAAACATTAGTAAGTCAGAGCCTCGAATTTGACAATAACGTAGTATTTTTAAAATGGTTTGGCTGATTACAAGCACGGTACATTTATAATCAACGCGCCTACTACAATTCTGTCCTTATGCAGACTGTGTTGCTCCGAAGTTTGTCTCTATTCTTCGCGTAGCCGCGGCTCTATGCCGTTGTTATCTGTCGTGCGGAACTATGGGTACTCCCCCTTAGGCCTTGTGATTTTTTTTTCCCGCGGCGGCGCCCCAGCCGCCTGCTGTCTCCCCACCTTTCACTTCTTTGTTTTATTGCGATAGCAATTATATGGACAGTCTGGACGGGTTTTTGCCGTCGCCGTCATGTCCTTCCGGTATGAAGTCCAAATTGATAAGATCCCCCCGCGCATGGTATATTCTACCGCGGGTAAAAGCGCGTGAGCGGGGACGACGAATGCGGCCGAAGCAGAGATCAAACGAGCCGGCTCATTTTCGTCGCTCAGAGGGTGCATGCGATAACATCACCCCGCTCGGGAGACCTGCCTTCGTAGCAGACAGGAAACGCCCCGCCCGTCTTCAAAGGGACTGTCTGCCGTCCTTCATCGCTTTACTGTTTTGTACCGCAATCGAAATCCCACAGTCTGAACTGTCCCACCCTCCAGCGGTTTCTTTGGAAAGTGAGTAGAAAATTTTAAAACTATTTTTCGATCTGCGTTCGGTCTTCTTCCATTGGCGTGAAACATGCCCACAACACTGGTTGGTGGACGCGATGACGATTGTTCTGGCGGTAAAAATGAAAACCGAAAGCGCACGTGATTTCTGTAGGGTTACATAATTTTCGCTGAACACTAATGTAATTAATGTAACAGCCGTTTGCAGCGTGCTAGCGGTTAAATGAAGCCTTATTATACGATTACAGAACACTTGTTCTGCTGCAATCGCAGTCTATGCGTTTATTTTAGCACTGCTGCCGCAATCCAAGCCAAGTTGATTGATCAGAAAGAGACGATAAATGCACACCTTCACAGCGCAGCACATGTGAGACATCCTAACAGCGGCATATAGCGGCACGGTACGACCAGCGCGGAGAGCTGCATGCAATAGCGCATGAGTTGAGACTGACAAAATCGAAGGCGGTGCCGCAAGCAGCGCCACCGGTTGCCTTTTTGGACGCGTGAGAAAAAAAAAAAGCACACAATACTCTCCGACGCAACCGCAAGCTGCCTCAACTGCGTAAAATACAATTTCGAGTAATACATGTTGGTTTTTCAGCAAAATGAGTCTACCTGCGAGGACTTCTTGTCCTTCCAGTAGATTGAACCACATCGCCGTTAGGTGACGCCAGCGGTCATTCTTTCACGATTTTCAACATCGAATTAAAATAATAACTCCTTTTTTATTGTACAAAGGCACGCTCGTTGCCATAGATTTGACGAACGATCTTCTTATTTTCACCACAATCAGAAAAATTTTTCCGAGTGGTAGACAGTCCGTTTAACTACCATGAAAAAAGACGCGAGGTGGGGGGCGGGGGGGGGGGGTTGTCGCACGAGCAGCGTCTTTGAACTTTGAATCTAAGGGCGCGGTCGCGATTGCTGGCGAGCGCGCTATATCGAAAGCCATCACAGCGGGCGGCTTGTATACTCTTCTACGTGCTGCGCTCTCAACGCGAAGTGATTATGTGGAGAGCATCTCAGCATCTCTCCTCGCAGCGGTCGTATTCTCTTACACCAGCGTTTTGTAGTTACGCGAGATCGGATACAAAACAGTTAGCTGCCAGCCTCACTTCGTGTAACACTACAATTTGTTGCTATCGCATTCATTGCTTCGCCCTCGCGGTGAAACTACGACTTTTTGCTTCGGTCGCCGTCGGCGACTTGGACGCATAATAAAGCTTTCGTATACCATCTTGCGCGCCGTCTTACGAGCAGTGCGGCCCAGTGTTCCGCATTCGATGCAAAGGCACAAGGTGCCCGAGCGGTGCACTGTTTTAACTAATACCAGCAGATCCAGAAGTTCTTCTTCCGCATTACCCAAATCTTAGTTTTCTCCATATTCACGACCGCTCCAGACGGGTGGCAAAACTGCTTAGTCTTCTTGAACACTACTTTTGTCAGCATAAAAATACGCTATGTCGTCATTCTAGCATTAACACATTTAAGCTTAAACCACCTTAAAACATGACAATTCGTTCAAACATGCTGACCATGCAAACACTATAGGTAATGGGAGATCTGCCCCTATGGGAATTAGTACGGTGGTTGTATACTGCACGAGATATGTAACCAAGCTACTATCCCTTGACCTTGGTAACGTGTTTTGCGTACTTTTGCAGTTCTTAATGCATCTGATGACATCAGCTTTATGGGACGTTAATTCTTAACTCGATAAAACTATCAAGATGTCTTTCCTACGTTGAGGAATTACAGGAGTGGAATTGAACTGCCCGGCCATCCCGGAGTGGGAATGAGCTAAGTTTATTTCAATCCGAAGAATTGAAAGGAATGGAATTGCGGCAAGTTGTAATTCCCCGGAATTGAATTGCAATGGAATGGAGGCGCCCATTCCGCAACACTGATGGGGAGTCGCGTGAGCTGGCGAACAGGATATCAGTTACTAAGAGGTGACAGTTTAAAACAAGACGCTTCATCCAGAAATGTACTGTTATGAATTGTGTGAGCGACACTTCAATCCCCAGGGGCGGCGTTCGCTCCAGTGCTATCGTGAACTACGAGACGGGTGTTCCTTCTGGAAGCACCGATGACCTGCAGACTCTAGCAGAAGCATGGGACGCGCTTCGCTGTGTCGATGGAATGATACCAGATGCTGTTGAACTGCACAACTTTTGTGTGCTGACGTCGCCTTGATCACGCACGAAGAGTTCAGCAACGACGCTATAATCGAAAGTGTGCGCAAAGAATTTGAGAGTGACGACGAGAGTGAGGAAAGCAACAAAACGCAAGAAAGGCAAGTAAGTTGGCGCGAAGTTCGTGATGCTTTCGATATCATTCGTACTTTCCGCGGCACCCACGACGAAGGCTAAGCTATGCAAAGCTTATTAAGCTGCGAGGCTCGAGCCGTCAAGCTCATTCAAAGCAACACGACTTCTCCGAGTGATCAGCCACTTCTTTCAATAAATGTTGGTTGTGCGATGTGATTCGTGTGTGTATTTCTTTATTTTCGCGGCAACGAAAATCTCACGAGTACGAACGAAAATCGCTTCCCCGGCGATTTCAGTCATCTCATTATCGACTAGTACGCGAATTCTAGTTCACCCACTTTTTTGTCGCATGCACAGGACTTAGCAACGAATCGCTGATGCACGGTGACAGAGCTGAAATATACCCTTTTACAATGTGGCGAAAAATGAGGTGACGAGCATTCGGCACTTGACATGATTTGGGGAAGTATTTTCGTGTGATATACGTTTCATTGCAGCTCAAATAGTGCGCTCTGGTAAAAGCGGCATGGGATGTGCGTCCGCAGGTCCTATATTTCTCTGTCCTAACTGACGCGTTCACCCTCCTGGGGCAGCCATCTTGAAACACGCAGTGCACCACCTATAGTTTGTGGGCATTCCGATTACTATGTCATCAGTTACGATGCAAGCACCAAGTGATTCCGTCTTAGACAGCAATGACCCACGTTCGCAGAGGTTGTAGAAAATAAAATAAACGGTCACATTTACATGCAGGGTCTTCGAAAATGCGATGTGCTACACTTACTCCTTACTTCTCTAAGAATGTAACTGAGGAATTATCTTAAGGTAATTGATAACTAGCTCCTTCGTTGCTTCCTTGCCGAGTGGTATTTGAGTGTGCAAACAATTCACATAAAACGTCTAAAGTGGTCATTTCACTGCGTGCTTCGCTGGCCTTGCCGCCTTGTTTGCATAAATGAAAACACCTTCTGAAGGATAGATTAGAGCATCCAAGAAAACCGTTCGTGCAGCCCGCACGCACTGGACAAAATTTACGCAGTCTCAAGGATTAGAGCTCCATAAGTTTGAGATGCCACGTTTAAGCTGACTTACGTGCTGACCTTGTGGATGTCAGTGCGGGATTGGAGGCCAACCCCTAGGCCGATGGCTCAGGACGATAGCGTTGATCCGAAGTAACAAAGTCAGCAGTGTGGGCCAGGTATTCAGGTAGCTTAACACCGAGCAGGCACGGGTCTTGCAGTGGCTGCTCGAACCGTGCCCCTGTAGACTAACGGCCAGCAAGGCAACGCCACCAGCCAGCAGCTACCTGGCCTTCGAGAAAAATACGACGCGAGGGAATGCTGGTGATGATGATGACGATATGATTGGCACCTACCCACTCAGCGGGATCGGCCAAGAGTCGGGCGGATCATATAGTCTGAAATTTTTAAGTGATAATAGACGTTACAGTGTCAATTAGATTGAAGGTCTTTTTAAATGAATTCCAGTTTTAGATTAAACCGTGTTGCATACCCTCCCTAATGACCAAAATTCGCACTTGTTCTTTTTCTTGTTCACCTTCAATTGTGGCTCACACCCACTGTGGGAGATTGGCCAAGAATTGAGTGGTTTGATAAAATGTTATATTACTTAGATGGGAGGTTACAGAATAGAAACATTACAAATTTCCTCGTGTCCTGTAATGACGCGCCTCGGCGCTGCACCACGATTTGATAATGATTGTGGTTTCCCTCTGATATGACTGGAGCCCACAATGCGGGATAGGCTGAGAGAAGTTCATATGAAATTTTAAGGACTATTCGTAATAATAGATGTTAATTAAACATAAAAGAAAAGCTATAATGGTGACAGCTAGAGCTATCATTACGCACTTGTAGAACCAGACCAGGCTGCTAAAAAGTTGTCTGATCTGACCGATATCCACGTTGACAATAAGAGAAAAAAAAAATGTTGCAGTGCCTTAGCTCGGCTATGCCAGGATAACGTAGCGTTAGCAAAGGTTCAGCTAATTATTCTTAGCTTTCCTGATTGCCTAGGATTAGCTTGATTATCATGCTTACTGCTGCTCCAATGACACACACGCGATATACGTATTATGTGGCACGTGTATATTTATTTTGCCAGGCAACTCCTTCGGGATCCGATGAGTTAAGCTTCTCCGCTATTTTGCCCCGTTGAGCAGCATTTGCGCTCTCCTTCTCCGTGGCTATACCACACTGGCAAGCACCAGTCAGAGGCGCTATCAAGCGGCTCCAGCGCAGTGTCAGATGGCGACTGCACAGCGAAGGCGAATAGCTGCGCGCGCGCCGGCGGCGCGGCGGTCCCCCCTGCCTCCCCCCCTCTTTGCCTACGTGCCTGGATCAGTGAGTGGCTCGGTGTACCGCTTTTGTATCTTTATTTCGTCGTGCCTGGGCCTTTTACAAAAATTCGCAACGATTGTGCAAAGATCACTTCCGTTCCGTTTTTTATCTCGTTTTCTCGCCTCCGTACGCGTCGTCGCCGATTTGTCGATCTGAGCGATAACGGCGATCTTGTGCTCGCGAGTCGCGACAACGGTGCACAAAGGCAAGGCAGTCTGGGCGCAGCTGCGCATGCGCAGATGGTTTGTTATCGGTGTTTTGAATGGTGGTCGCCACCGCAAATCCGTGCCGTGACGTTGCAATCGGACGTGGCCCGCGCAGAACAAGTTTATGTAACGCGCCGCAACTCTGGCTGCCGACTGTCGAAGTTGAACGTCTCAACTGCCGTCGCGACCACCGCCGGGACGCCAACTTGCGAGGCGCGTGCTTCGAAGTCTTGTGCGGGGTTCTCAAGCTGTTGCCTGGGCTTCCGCAAGCGTTGTTACGGGACATGGGCGTTTATCGCCTTGCGGTGCTCTTAGACTCGGACTTCGTGCACTTCACTGGACATGTATACACAAGTCAAGCCCGACGCGCAAACTGTCCCTTGTACCGTGCCCTTGTATAACTGACACCGACGGCAGCGCAAGTCGGCTGCAAGCGCGGTAGCAACGGCGCTGTGTCGCCTCAAGACGCCAAACTCTGCGCGGGAATCATCACATGTTCAATTTGGAGTTCCCGGAATTCTACCCCAGCCAGACATTTCAAAGGCATTCGCGAGTAAGCATCATTGCGTCGCGCATGTGCCGCCTCTGCAGTTAACTCGCAGTTGTGTCGTAAAGGTTCGAGTCGCGCCTTCGTGCCGTTCACTTTATTTTGCAACGCGTCTTGTCGATCCCATGCAGATCCTGCACTACCGAGAGCTCGTGGCCCTAGCCCGAGTTTAACGAGACACCTAGATCTCTTCGCTACTAGCACCGGCAGCTAACTCACGAGGTGAGCCCCATATACTATAGGATGGCGCGGCCAGTAACTCTCCTGAAAACTGATTGGCATCACTGGAGAAATATTGTGCGGATGATTAATTGTAGCAATTCACTCTGTTTCTTACGCTGCGACAGCGACGTCGGGCGTTTCGGTTTCTGTTATGCGCGTTTGCGTGCACGTGGGTGTTGTCTTGGCTGGGACTCTATCTGATCGGGCGGTGGGTCACGCCACCTAGCGGTAACTCAAAATTTAGTATTAACTCTATGTAGTGAAAGGCTAAATTTCAGTCCTGGCTTGAATTCAGCCACCAATCAGATAACGTCATCTTGGTAATCTTTATGTCCTTAAAGTCTATTTTGCCTTCATTGTCCCTAAATCCGAACACTTTGAAAGGTTCAGCCCCATTGCTTTGGACTGTAGAGTGAAGGCCTTTATAGGAAGGTATCAGTGTTCGGCCGTTTCCTCCTCCTCTCTACATGCACAGCATAGTGTGTCTATCCCTTCGTGCTTCACTTTGCTGCGTCTTTGTCCGCAATACTCCGCCGTCTTGGCCTGTCTTAGTCCGCAAGGAAATATCGTCTGATATTTTCTTTTCTGTTTGTGTTACTTTCAAGGGGAAAAGAGACAAAATCGATCGATCGATTGATTGACTGATTGCTTGATTGATTGATTGATTGATTGATTGATTGATTGATTGATTGATTGATTGATTGATTGATTGATTGATTGACACGGGGCGATTGCTGTCACTTTAACGTTACTCAGCCGTACTTGTGCATGCATTACGAGTAGCTGTTGCGGCGCTGCTGAGAACCGCCAAAAATAAAAGAACAAAAGCAAGAAAAATACATGTGACTCTGTTCTGACCTCCATGGTTCTGACCGAAGGAGGTTGCATTAAGGACGCTGAAACTTTGCCCCTAGAGCTTCCAAGCTCATTTCCGGAGGACGGACTTCGTCTGCCGGAATCTGAGCACATTGAACAGAGAAGTTGTTTAAGCTATAGTCCTAACGTGCGGCCTACCAGAATACTACCATCATCATGAATGGGTATGTGCCATAAAATCAGGGTAAATCTTATTTCTCACTATGTGTCACGTAAGGTAATTTTCTAAGACAAGTGTTGTGCGAGTATTTCGGAAAGCAACATCTTCACAAACGAGTTTCGCGCCGTGTGCACTATACTGATCTATATACGCCGAGGTGGTGTAGTGGTTTGTGTGCTTGACTGCTGATCCGAAGGTTGCGGGATGAGATGCCGGCCGCGGCGGCCGCATTTCGATGGAGGCGAAATGCTAGAGGCCCATGTATTTAGATTTAGAGGCACGTCGAAGAACACTAGATGGTCAAATTTTCCGGAGCCCTCCACTACGGCGTCTCTCATAATCATATCGTGTTTTCGGGAAGTAAAACACCAACAGTTACTATTAATTATTATTAAAGTGAGCTATACCCCGTAAAGCAGGCGTCTTTGCTCACTGAGAACAAAGGTGTTAACATACGCAGGTCACTTGGAAGGTAACGTATTTATGTGGTATTGTCGAGGCGTCTGAGTAAGAGTAAAGGTATGCATTTGTTCCAAAACGGAGCTCTATGTCGCAAATAAGTTATGGAACTTACCTTCGTGTAGATTTGCTTCGTAATGTCACCTACAACTGCAGTGAGTCGATGCTTCATTATTTGAACTGGGGCATGGTTGGCGAGAAGAAAGAACTAATCCTGCACTTCAAGCGCTAATAGCAATTTTACAAGGACACTTGTTTTTCAGACGTGGCAGTTGCATTCTGTTCACCGTCCAGTCTAGAATATGACAATAAACATGTCGAACTATTCGTAAACACCTTTTCCTTACAGAGCTGTTTTAACTACATCACAAAAACTTAAATTTACAATATCATGTACAGGGCCGACCACATCTAAGTGGAACACCTCATTTAAAAAAAAATTCATTCAAGTACCCTAAGGGCTCACTAGGGGTATTACATAGGGGTATTACGATTTCTACAGAGAAACAATAATTGCAGGTTACTACAGTGCTATGGTACAGTAATGTGGAAAACACAGTAACAGGCAAACATTATAACAAGAGTAAACAACGAGCGAAGTAAGATTGGTCCTGAAAGTTACAAGAGGTCAAGTCCGTATTCAAGCGGGTAAAACTAGAACGTTTATTGTAATTCCCGATAAAAATGTCCGTTAAATGACATCGAATCGTGGTATCAACAAACGCAATATTAGTTTTTTGAATTATGTATTAGAGATCAGCTGCCTTTAGCTCTAGAATAGTAATGAGGTGTTAATCTTAGTTGTGGACAAGCCTGTACATTGTGTTTAAAGTGAAAAAAAAAAAGCAGTTTTTTAAAGGCACACGATTGCATCTTTCAAAGGGGTCGGAGAATGAGCCGTTTTATTTTGCTTCCAGGCAGTGACTTTCGGAAATAAGCACTGATTATACGCAAGAAACATACTGCTGGCCTATTCTCACTCTCGTAAATCATCAATGCTGCGGTCTACAGCCCCTGTAATAGCTCAATTACGTTTTGTGCATAAACAAAATATTCGGTCAATATAAGTGTATTCTGTGCAATGTAAACGCTCGCGCGCTTCTTCACTTTCGAAATTATGACTATGCTCGTGTGAACAACGTAATAATGGATCAGCAACAATCCAGTTAAGCCAGTTCGAGATACGAAGCAGCGCTAAGAAAAATGCCAGCTTTACCTGTAATGTGGGTCAAGTATCATGAGTTATTGACGCTCTAGAAATCAGGGTACGCCTGCAGGCATGCAGTTGTCTAGCTATGTGCTGCAAGGCAGTGCACCTGTAGGCATGCACGACGCCTTCAAGAGTGCGGCAAAAGCGAGATTTTTGTGCGGTTGATATTTGATGTTTATACGACAGAAGGGACAAGACGCATCGCTACCGCTTGTCGTTTCGAACGCCGACAAGTGGAGATATATTGATGGGAAAGCAGCATTGCGACACAAATCGAGCACGCCGCTATCACGCAATAACTTTCGTCGCCGCTTACTTGCTCTAGATACATGCGTATCAGTTCGCTGACCACAACGGAAGTTTTCCACAGAACGCATAGATCTGGTCACCCGGTCAGGAGAACAACACATTAAGTTTACCAAGGCTTTAGTATTCTACATTTATTCAGTAAATTTCCTTTACATATGAGGCTTCGTAATGGCCTAACGTTTCGTAGCCCTCCAAACAATAGGCCCGGCGTGGTCGACTCAGAGTCGGCTAATGTCGGATGGCAAGTATATAAAGCTACTTGAAAACACATATTGCTTATCAATGATATTTGGCTGGTACTTTTGTTGTTTTTCACACTCCATGCATTAATAAAGACATGTGAACATTCTGCACGCGGCACAATATCACTATCGAAATCAACCTCTTTATGAATTATTGATCGCTTGACATGCGATGTTCACCCGCTCTCAACAATACGGATAAAGGACCGCCGCTGTTCAACACGGCACGCGCATTACTGAAATTCCACGTTCGCGTACAGGTTCTTGTTGTCAATGAAACCGTTTAGCTCGACGGCCATCCAAGATACCTTCTCCGTGCAGCTGCCCATGTTCGGCGCGCTGGACGTTGGCTTCTTGACCACACCGTGGTCTTCCATGTGCATTGGCAGCCTGACGTCTCCTCTGAGAAACCTGGGGTGAGTGAGGACCACCGTCACCTTTTTCGTGAAGGGCCACTCCAGAAGACTGTCCCACGGGCCGCTGCAAATGCTCAGTACGAACCACAGATGCACCTCGTCTCTCTGGTCTTTGGCAAGCTTGCATTCAAGCTTGAAACTGTAGCCAGCGAGAACGCAAACCTCGGTGGCGATAACGACTTCGTTGGTAGTGGCCTTGGCTCTGTCGTACACGGCGGGCACGTCCGTGAAGGTGCGCAAAACGATGAATGCATCAGGTCTGGACGCAGCGCGGAACGGTCCGTGAGATATCGGCACTTGCCTCGTGGCTTGGATCGCCCGGGCATCCTGGGCGTAATTGGCAGTTTCATCCGCCCGCAGCAACTCCTGTTCGAGGCTTACAACGCGTTCAAAAAGGCAGTTGGCAACGTTGACAACGCTATGCTTGTCGAGCTGCTCTCCCTCTGCTCCCCGCAGCCGCAGCTTTTCCAGGTTCGCTTTTATCTCCCCGAGTCCACCGACGATACTTTTGACTTCTTCCCCGCTGACCACTCGCCCAACGACGATGCCTCCGCTGCACTGTTGGTAGTGGTGTACAGCGACGCTTCGAACCAGGGTCTGGCCGCATGTGCAGCACTTCACCTCGTCTTGGCTGCAGTGGGTCAAGTGACGTTTCAGCTCCGACAGTTTTCCGGCGAAACTGCAGTGCTCGCCGCCGGTGATGCAACGAACGCGGAACTGCTCCAAGTCTGACTGCTTGAGGTTCAGGCAAATGACTTCGGTGTCCGCGAAAACCCGACTGTCGAAGGGGCACTTCACTTCCTTGACGTTCTGTCCTTTGCAGATGCGACACAGGACGTGGCCACAGGGTAGCAGCAGAGACTGGGACGATACTAGACCGCATGCGCAGCAGACGCGAGTTGCCGGCAGCCGCTCGACGAAGGCGACGCGCCGACGCTCCAAGAAGTCGTCAAATCCCGTAAGCACGTACTCGAACGGCATTTTTTTTTTTCGGTCCCGGTAGTGCACTCACGTTATCGTTGATGGCTTTGGAAGAATTCCTCAATGCAGCGAGCGGCGCTCAGTTCATCGATGGCGACCACACTAACGTCTGTACAGGCCTGGTCTGTATGCGTCGTAACACAAGCCTCCGCCCGACGCTTCGCCTGTCAGCGATGGCGAGGAGCGGAAATGGCGAAGGGAGGCCGAGCAATATAAAGCGAAAGAAAAACAGCGTCATATCAAATCGCACCGCAGCCACCGCAGCGTCGCTGCGAGGAGTACACACCTCCTTTCTCGCGACGCTCGCTGCGCTCTTGGTAATATGAGACGGCAAGAGCGTGGGAGCGGCGAATCGTGGTTGTTGTGGTTGCGTCGTATTTCTCGCGGCGTTCATTTTGATGAGGTTTTTGAAGAGGGGAAGGAGGAAACATTGCCGCGTCTGGGCGCTCTCGCCCATATTTTTCTCGTCGCTGCAACCAGTGTCAACCCCCTTCTCCCTCTTTACTAGAGCGTTCCCGCATCGCTTTTCTTTATGGCTCTTGCGCTGAACATTTCACGTTGACTTGGGAAAGTCGATGGCAGCAACACCGCTCGTTAGTAGTGGCCACTACTCTTCGTCGACGCATTGCGCCCACAGTGCAGAAATATAAAGCATTTTTCAGTCGAAGGGCGGCGCTGCACTCCGTGAAACGAAAGGACGAGCTTCGAGTCGGGGATCGCTTGACCTTTCTTTTCGTGGGCGCCACGCAAATATTTCGACTCGTTCTAGCAGGGCGACCAAGTGCCGCCACTCTTACGGAATACAATGAATTTTTTTCCTGGACTTAGTCCAGAGTTTTTTTCCTGGACTGGATTTAGTTTGCTTTTTTTTTTCATTAACGGTGTGTTTATGCTGTCGCACGGACTACCGCTCGTACATGCGGTCGTGCGTGAGCACGCAGTCTCAATTTCGTGGCGCGGACGGCATCTCTTTGTTGCTCGCAAACAGTTGCCTATCTTGTTTCTCAACTTTTAAATGACGGCTTATTACTCGCTTGTTTATTGCCCAACGATGTGGACGAAGTTAGAGCTGTTTACAGGGAGGTGCTGGTACATAAAAGCGATGCTGAGATGTTGACATGCCGGTGCGCTTCATTTTCTTTTTTCTTTTAATATTTGGGATATTTCATTGGATTTCGGCGGCAATAAGATGAATATGGTTAGAGAGTTTGTTCTGCCGGTGATGCACGAAGCGTGTCCGGGCTCGAGCCTTTGATCGGCTTCGGAGGTGATTCGCTTTTTAAATGCGAAGCATTTCTTAGCGAACTTCTGCGAGTTTGAGCGTATCTATCTATCTATCTATCTATCTATCTATCTATCTATCTATCTATCTATCTATCTATCTATCTATCTATCTATCTATCTATCTATCTATCTATCTATCTATCTATCTATCTATCTATCTATAGCCGCCCACGACTTTGTGCTCTCCTGGCCGTTTCGTTAATCAGATGTATACTAAAATTGGTATGGAATAACATGACCGTATTACGAACATAAATGACAGGTCATAACATGAAAATCATGACATGCATGTCATGAACAGCATGATCTACATTCCACGGCCTTGGGGCTCTTGCGGCCATTCCGTTAATTTCATATATACCAAAACTGGTATAACGTGACAAGAGCTCATGGCGAACATAATGACAGGTCCTAACGTGCAAATCATGACACGGATGTCATGAGCGGCATGATTTACATGACATGGTCTCGGGGCGCTCGCGGCCGTTTAAATGAATGAATATATACTAAAACTGGTATGACGCGACATTTCGACATGACGAACATAACTGACACGTGGTAACATGAAAATCATGACACGCGTGTCATGCACGTCATGATTTACATGCCACGCTCATGACGCACTCGCGGCCGTTTCGCTTAGTTGATATACACCAAAATTGGTATTGCGCGATGTGACTGTATGAAGAACATGTATAACAGGTGGTAACATGAAAACCATGACATGCATGTCATGTATGTCATGATGTACATGCCACGCTCATGGTGCATTCGCGGCCGCTTCGCTGGCTTGATATACACCAAAATTGGTATTGCGCAATGTGACTGTACGGAAACATGAATAACAGGTGGTAACATGAAAACCATGACATGCATGTCATGTATGTCATGACTTGCATGCCACGCTCATGACGCACTCGCGGCCGTTTCGCTAGGTTGATATACACCAAAATTGGTATTGCGCGACGCGACTGTATGACTAACGTAAATTAGAGGCGGTAACATGAAAATCATTGTCATGCACGGCATAATTTACATGCCACGCTCATGACGCACTCGCGGCCGTTTCGCTAGGTTGATATACACCAAAATTGGTATTGCGCGGTGTGACTGTATGAAGAACATGAATAACAGGTGGTAACATGAAAACCATGATATGCATGTCGTGTATGTCATGCTTTACATTCCACGCTCATGGTGCATTCGCGGCCGTTTCGCTCGCTGGATATACACCAAAATTGGTATTGCGCAACGTGACTGTATGACAAACATATATGACAGGTGATAACTTGAAAATTGTGATATGCGTATCATTTACGGCATGATTTACATGCAACGCTCATTGTCCGATCGCGGCCGTTTCGCTAGCTTGATATACACCAAAATTGGTATTGCGCAACGTGACTGTATGACAAACATATATGACAGGTGATAACTTGAAAATTGTGATATGCGTATCATTTACGGCATGATTTACATGCAACGCTCATTGTCCGATCGCGGCCGTTTCGCTCGCTGGATATACACCAAAATTGGTATTGCGCAACGTGACTGTATGACAAACATATATGACAGGTGATAACTTGAAAATTGTGATATGCGTATCATTTACGGCATGATTTACATGCAACGCTCATTGTCCGATCGCGGCCGTTTCGCTAGCTTGATATACACCAAAATTGGTATTGCGCAACGTGACTGTATGACAAACATATATGACAGGTGATAACTTGAAAATTGTGATATGCGTATCATTTACGGCATGATTTACATGCAACGCTCATTGTCCGATCGCGGCCGTTTCGCTCGCTGGATATGCACCAAAATTGGTATTGCGCAACGTGACTGTATGACAAACATATATGACAGGTGATAACTTGAAAATTGTGATATGCGTATCATTTACGGCATGATTTACATGCAACGCTCATTGTCCGATCGCGGCCGTTTCGCTAGCTTGATATACACCAAAATTGGCATTGCGTGACGCGAATGTATGCCGAACGTAAATGACAGGTGGTAACATGAAAACCATGACGTGCATGTCATGTATAGCATGATTTACATGCTACGCTCATGGTGGACTCGCGACCATTTCGCTCGTTTGATATACACCAATATTGATATTGTGCGATGTGACTGTATGACGAACATAAATGACAGGTGCTAACATGCGAATTATGTTATGCATGTCATGTACGGTATGATTTACATGACACTGTTATGGTGCGCTTCCGGTCGTTTAGATAACTGGATATATACCAAAATTGGTATTGCATGACAGGAGTGCGTGAAGAACATAAATCACCAGTCATGCAGTGTATATACCAGAATATACGTTTCATTGGCATGGTATATACCACATTGTGCATGCACACGTGCCTGGCAAGCATGCGATATATGGTGAACTAGATGCCATGGCATGAATGATTTCATTCGGCTCAAAAATAAACAAAGCGATGTATGCAGCTCTTTGCTGGCTGCTTCGCATTACATCGATTCCCACAGTGCGTGGGATCTGCCGGATTTTTTAAATGCGAAGCATTTCTTAGCGAACCTCTGGCACTTTGAGCGTTTCTATCTACGTATCTATCTATCTATCTAGCCGCCTACGTCTGGGTGCTCTCATGATGGCGTCCTTAACTTGGTGTAGACCAAAATTTGCATGGGAGGTTAAGACGAGTTGACGAATATGATTGCGGGTCATGGCATTAATAACGTTAAAATCCTGTCGCGTACGTCGTCAAACCCTTTCCACTAGACACGTGTGGCACATACCCGTTTACCACGGGCCGCGGTGTACGGGTATGCGCCACAGGTGATTGACAGTTTATATCTACCCAGGAACGGCGAGAACATACGTTGGTAGCTACTTAAATGCTAGAGCGTTAAGGAAAACCAACATCGGCAGCATTGACTCAAAGAATGGAAAGAATGAAAATTAGGATCCCAGCAGGAATCGAACCCAAGCATTCTGCGTGGCAATCAGGCATTCTACCACTGAGCCACGGCAGGTCTATAAACTGGTTTGGAAAAACAGCCTACGCAGGCGTAATACCGGTGCAACGTCAATTGTGGTTGTGGTGCTGGCTATCTAATTTTACAACAAAGCAATAAACACTACATGATGCTCCTACGATGTGTACTCCTACGATAAAGGCGTCATATCGGATTAACGTGTGTGGTTCCAGTGTTGGCTCCGCTTTTATAGCAGTCTAATAAGCATTACGTTTGTATTCCTATGATTCAGCAAGCTATATTGAAGCGTTTCTCAACCCCGGAGGAATACATTAACGAAAATTACATATGATATTCACTCATGCTGACCGAGGATAATGCCAGATTGATTGATAGACGCTTTGTAGACTAGGCTGCGTAGGGCACATACGCCCAGGTAGTCTACGAATACGACAAACACCATCCACTGATGTTTGTCTACGTAGCACTATCCAGGCCTACCAGACTCGACGGCCTATACCTCACCAACGCGAAGGGTGACTTCAGGTTCCGACATTTCGCCGGCACAATCGACAGACAATTTGTCGACGAAGTGACCAAGGCATCCACGATTCACAACAGCTGTACTATACCTCATACTTCACAATACATGAACCCCTCGTCTCCGCGATCACGACCGGATCCGATAACAAGTCATGACCAGCTGCTGATGCTCACTGTTCACGGGGATAATGATCTTGTTCGAGAACTGTCAAGAACTTCTTCTACGCATGCACACGGGTTCGTGAAACGTGCGTACGTTCTCCATCACAATGGACAAGTAAAAGCACTACATATCAGCTTACTGCTTCTGGTGTTGGTAATACCCATGTTGCCGTTGGCAGCGTTACCCAACTGTAAACAACTGGTTATATAACACATATGCGGCTCTTCAACGTATATGTGCGTGCGTATAAAATTTATACAAATCTTTAGCGTCATTTTGTAACGTGTCGCTCAGTAAAAAAAGTTACGCCACAGTCACCTTCCCGCCGCATGCTTCGCATAACATCGACTCCCATGGTACGTGGGATCTGCCGAAGTTTTTTTTTTTCTTAACTTCATCTACCAGATGTACTGTCCTTGCAAAATTCTTGCTGTCGTTCGCAAAGCTAAGCAGCAAAATTAGCAGTTCAAGAAACACTAGACAAGCGCAACAACGTGGTTTTTCTATCGCGCTGAGAAGAGAAGGAACTGTGTTGTATATCATTGCGCGACTTGTCGGACACAGTTCTTGATCACGTAAAAATTTGTCTTCCTGAGGTAGTCGTTTTACACACGAAGGGACAGAACTCCTTTTTTTTTTACTATTGGGCTTTCATATGGCTGATCATATACAATACACCCCGCTCTCTTATAATACGGAAGTTGTAACCTCGCGACAAAGATCTGGCCACATCCTTTTCATGTAGTGTTCAGCGAATGTTAGGGTTTTACAAGGCTGGTACGGAGCCCAAATTAAATGCATGATGCCGGTCACCCCGCTGCGAAGCGAGGGATTTCTCGTCCATGCTAATACCGGTACACATCAACTGCATCGATCACCGTGTTGAGCCGAGCTACGAAGCTAATTGTTAGACCAAACACTTCATATTAAAAAAATAATTTATAAAACAGTGCGAAAACAGCTCAGGTGGCTACTCGTGTGGTACTTAGATGTTTTGCACTTTCGCGTACATGGCCGTACTTGACCGCTTATGTTTGTCCACCAATCTGGCTCTATATTCGACTGACTGTTGACTGCGCGGAACACTGCGAATTCTGGATATATTGCGGCACTTGCCGATTTAGAGCCGGTAACGTAACACAAACGTTGTACCTTGAAGAGTCCGTAACCGCAAACACTCAGCGCTTGGTGATGCCCGTCACATACTTATTCAGACAGCAGTTTCCTTTTTCTAAAGTTGTTAAAACAACCGAAAACGGCTCTGTGCTTTCTCGCTGACCTTTTGCTGGCTGACATTGCAATAAAAGAGAACAAAATCCGCAAGTCGACCTAAAACACGCGAAAATTGTTCGAGAACGCCACTCATCCAAGCACCAACCCGCACACTCCCCGCCGTCGCGCACGAGCCAGAAAGGATGAAAGCGCTGGTTGCCAGACCGGTCCTCCTCGCCCTATGCAACGGTCTATATGGAGGTGACGCACTGTTCCTCACCGAATACAAAGAAAATGCTGTCGACTAGAATAGTTACCTATAAACTACAGGCTTTCCTGCTGTTACGGCGCCAGAATTTTTTCTCTTTTTTTTTCTCTTTTTACTGGAGGGGCAACCACGACAACCGAGTTGCTTCGCGAGAGGTGCAGGGAGTTGCGGTATGAATGCATTGTGTTTGGAATGTGTTTGCTCTTGGGGGTCAAAATAGGGGTTGACGTACCCCGCACCCCGTGCCACCGCCTGGTGCAGTCCCTGGTTGCTTACCCATGGAGGGGTCTTCGTTCATTTTCGCTCGAGTTTCTGACGACTGAATGAATTAATTTCCATAATACCAATTGTGCTGTCGTCTGATGGAATATATTGTTCATCGATGAATATGTCACGACCTGTGGAACGAAACGTTAATGTGTCGTTGGGGTACAATCTCACTATCCGTATGGCTCAATCTCAAAACGGAATCTCAAACGAAAAATTTCAGAACGGAATCCCCCAAAATGCCCGTGTGCTCAGTTCTAGGTGCTCTTTAAAGAAAGCTCAGGTGGTCAAAAATTCATGCTTAGTCTCATTACACCATGCCTAATAATCTCATCTTTGTTATTTTTACACGTAAAAGCTCCAGAATTGATTTTTTCTACCACTCACTCACTCGCCTGGTGCTGTAGCGAAGAATACCGCGCCTGCGCGACGCTCGACCCACTGAGCGTCGATATGCCGATGCCGCACGAATCAGTATCTGACTTGCCGAACCACATCGTCATGCTTTGAAACTCGCGCTGAGCTCATAAGCTCCCTCTTGAGCTTAACGATGACCATTTATTACTGAAAAAAGTTAGGTATTATCTGAACCAAAACGCATGTGCAATCACTAAATATTTTTTTTTCGTACGCTCTGCAACATCAGCGCGGGCCCTTGACGAAATGTAGGGCCGTTATTAGCACGTTTTTTTTTCTGCATAGCTCATACAAATTTCATATTTCATGTCACAATTTTAGTTTGCCCAGTGATGACAGCGACACAATGGTGCCGCCTGTTCCAATATCAGAAGTGCGGTCACGGCATTGTACATTAACTATCACGTCAGCTACGCTGGTCTGTGGTTATCGACGTCGCAGCTATCTTTTTTTTTTCGTAAGATTCAGTCAGTTTTCTGGTTGGCACAGAAGGTGACGTGCGGCGAGAGGAAAATTAAACAGCACTTCCGCTTTCGACTAGAATCAAACACTGACGTGTTGCTTTTAATGGTCACATGTCCCTGGATCTTGCGCGAGGTACATGACCTACATTAGTGAAGCAAGCTTCTTCAGTGGTAACACACTGTCGACTTATACTACGTCCAACATGACGTCATCGGCCATGAGGTACCACCTCACGTGTCTCCAGCAGTCCTCGTTTAGGTCGTCCAGCTGCATGCGATCGTCTTCGGCTGGATGACAGATGACTCGTTCCTTCACGACTCCGGCGGCCCGCATGAATCCGTCCAAGGATTGTGTTCTCATCAGGCGGTCTCGTACCAAGATCGCGAGCTCTCCTTGGTCAAGTTTAGCACTTCTGGCAACCTCGTCTAGCAGGGCAGGATATTTGGAAACTCGCTCCACCGCTCTGGTGACATACCTGCGCGTGAAGGATGCTGCCATTTAGATCGTATTATTAAGGCCAATGCCTTGTATGTCTCATCCAGACTAGAAATTTTCGAGAATATGCGAGACCCGACGATGCATCGCGAGGCCTTGTTCGGCGGTGGCGTCAACACTTATGACGCCAAATAACTAAGTTGTCACAAGTCATATGATACTCAACGGCATGTGGGTGCCGCGACGAAACGCTGTAAGTGCGATGACCTCAATGTAGCATGGCACCATCGATGACGTTACAGATCGCCAATATTTGTGACGTCATTATGATGTCATGATGAAGTCATCACGCAATATCATCACTTGGTCAAAAGCGAACCGATCACGAAGGCAGTGCAAAACCGTCTGAGGTGTAGAAAGCTTGCAGTATGCCTCACCTCCCGGAGGCAGTCAAAAACGACGTTAGGTGCAGAAAGTTTTCGGGTAAGGCGGGCGGGGGGGGGGGGGGTTGTGATCAATCCAATTCGCTTAGGTGAATAAGAAGGAGAAAATGGTGGCTTTCGGCTTCGAATCCTCTGAGGCAAGTACATAAGGTACCGTGTCGCTTATCTTAGTATGTAGTTGTGTAAACGGTGGAAGAGTGCTTTCGGGCTGTTGTATTACATAGCTCGAGCAATGGTTGAATTATGTGCGATAATTGTAATGGTAAAGGACTGGACGATGGCGGTAGGAATTAGACAATGTAACTGTAGTTAGTCTGGTTGGGGTTGCAGTGAGTAGGTAAACATGGGCTGGTGGCCGGTTTCTGGCAACATATAGGGTAACAGAACGGGCCCTCATGGAAAGTAAAGTTGGTCGATAGCGGCAGAAGCTTATTTAGTGTGATTACATTAGGAACGTTGCTGGCGCGTGATAGGTAGTACTAAAGAAGGGAAGTAGAATTGAAGGCCGCTGCCCGACAGCTTTGTCCTGCGAGGATAAGAGAATTGATTCACTTTATATAAGGAAGCTGTGGAAGGGCAAGGACAATCGTCACAGTCTCAATTCTCATTAGAAAGTTGTTTTTGTAGAATTGCTTTGCTAGGATGTTCTCATAAGGCGTCAGTCATTCGCGCAAGAAACCGAGAGAATGCAATTAATCATACGCAGAGAGAGTTAAAAAAAAAGCCGCAAGAAATTGACAACATAGATATCACGAATGCACAGGCCGAAAGATGTCATTTTTTAGCAACACGCATATGTTATAACTGTGGTTTCCACCTACGACGATCACACTACTTAACGAAATCGCGAGTATGCGATATGACGTAGCGTGTCACTGATCTTGCTTTCAACCTAATCGGAATGTTTTCCTTTCCACTTACCATACGAAATTTCGAATACACACCTATACATGAGGTGTACTTCTCAGAGGTACATTCGTCCGAGAAACAGCACCTGTTTGCCCTGAGGTCGGGCTATAGGTGCCAGCAGCAACGTCACCGCGTTAGTGTGGATAGGCGGTCGTATCACTCCAGCTTTAAGAGTGCTGCATCCTGCTCATACTTTTTTTTTCTTCCCAGAAGCTGCTCATGTTATAGTCTCTGCAATCTGCACCAGCAACCAGCCCAATTCTGACCCTCCTATTTTTATGCCAGTATTCTAAACCGCTCAATACTTCAATACTAACACCCGCATTGAAACTGAGAGCCCCTGAAAGATGGGCTTCTTCGAACGGCCTTCTTGCGTGAATGTCCTGGAACACCATTACAATGTGTTTAGTAATTCAGGATTATTTTACAGAGGACATGCATTCACTAGTGAATGTTTGCTCCTGCAGGTCCTCGTCCTCGGATCGTCGGCTCTCGCTTGATGTCCAAAACTGTAGCCACTTCAATTAACACGCAGATTTTCCCTTCTGGTTATTCCCCTGAGGCCCTTTTGTAAATTTCCGTGTCCTTTTTTTTTCGTATCCGTGATAACCAATATGGCTGCTCTTCTCTATTTTTTATGACACGTTTAACACCTTCTTACAACAAACTAGAGACCTATTTATGGTTTAAAATACCGGGTATATGCGAGTCAGCATCCTTAAAATTTTGCTCTATTCCGTGTCCAACACTTTTGGGATACAATCATTAGTTTACTGACCACCTGTTTCTTTTTAAATATATTCCTAAGACTTTCTTGAAAAGTAATTTTGCTCTGCTCTTTAACTTAAAAGAAATCCCAGCCTAGATTTCTTTTTGAGTGCGTCACATGTAGTTGATCCGTTGCTCAATACCTTAGTCTGTTAGTATTGGCCACACTGGCACTCGTAGCACGCTTTTGAATAACGAAAACCTTTCTCTGGGAACTGGCGTCACTTATGTCTAACTTACCAAAACATATCATTTCAGCAAGAACAATGCATTGGAAAAAACTCTCGATCACTCTGGATGCACGCGGTGTCTTCACGTGCAGCGTGTAGGAGAGACCTTTATATTCGACGTGATAGCCAATGAAAACAAATGCATGTGGTTAACAACTTCACAAGAATATCTTGTGGGGAACATCCATGAATTACCCGACATACACGTGGTATTCGAAGCACCGCGCTACGAGAGTTTTGCGTGTAATATTTGTAAGAAATGGGATGCGCGCAAGGAGAACGCCAAAAGACGTTTACAGGACTTACAAAATGACTCCACAATTTCTTTACAAGTACCTGTCGGATTGCGAAGCTTGCTTAATCCGGGCCGCCCGTGGAACGAGACCCGAGTTCCTCCACGTTATCTCTTTAACGGCGAGCCAGTGGCCGTCACAATCCGCGTCTAGGCCACCCTCGAATTTCACCGACGCTAGTGTGTGGTTGTTTTCAATACCCTCCGAAAGGCGCCGAAAGAAAGCGGTATTATTCGCCGTGTCTTTGTTCCGAAAGAACAAATTCCTCATGCTCGTGCTCTGCTTGACTGAGTTGGCCAAGTCCTGGCTGTCTTGAATGCTCATGTCAGACATTTTGAGGAACAGGTCCTTCACGCTTTTGCTTCGAAATATCGACTCGAGGATGATATTCCACCACGGGTTTTGACCGTGTGCCTCTTGTGGACCACCACCTTTGATGCGTATACGTAGTGTATGCAACGCCGGAGCTGATCTCATAAATTCGGCCAGTGCTAATGATAGCCTCATGTGGTCGTACTCGATGCAGATGCCCAAAGTGGTCAGGCTCTGGCAGTTCGGCAACTGACGCAGAGCAGCTAACAAGCGGTCATCGCAGAGCATTGGCTGGAACTCTGCTTGCCAAATTGACTTGCAGTGCAGCAATTCGGCCTCTCCTCCGAAATTGGCATCGTATCCGAGGTAAACTTTTTCTTCCGCGCCACTGTCTTTCAGCTCGGCGCAGAGCCACCGGATGTGAGTATAGGCCGATGTTGGAAAAATATGGACCACCTTCAGATTTTGTTTCGTCGGCAGGGCCCGGAAGAAATCTGACCACTTCGTCGTCTGCAGCATAGACGAAGAAAGCATCACTTCTTCCAATATGTCATTGTGAATAAGTGGAGCGACCCAGCAGTCGTAAACGGAGGGCAGTCCAAAAGGCTGCTGGTCTGATGACCAGATGGACAGCCAGCGCATTTCATGCTTTTCCTTTATTATTCGTGATACGAGAGCCGTGCTCTCTTCAGTCCCGTTGAACATGTTGAGTGAGAGCTTCTCGATGCTCCTATTTTCCAACACCCCTTCAAGTACGGCCGTTTGCAGAGACGTGTTATACACGGACATAGCGAGGACCTTCAGCACAGTGGTCGATCTGAGATACTGCTTTAGAGCTTGAAGACACGGGTCCCAGTCGAGTGTTAAGCTTTCGAAACTTAGTTCTTCTAGAGTTGGCGTTCTTAGGAAAGTGTTCAGCAGCGTGCCGACCATCTGCTCATTCGTAATCCGGCCCCGTAGGTGCAGGCCCCTCAGAGACGATGACGCCTGCAAAAGTGCGCACAACGGTGCTAAACAGGCGTCCAGGTTAATGGACCACGTTATTAAATGAAGGTTTTCGATATTCGTCAGGGAAGGTAGAACAGTCACAACGGTGCCCATTGCCGACGCGTTAATGTCAGCAATCGTTAAAGTTTTGATGCCCCTGTTTTTACTGACGGAACGCAGGAGACACAAGCTTGTACTCTGAACGGTGGAAAGATTGATGCTGACGCTGCCGATGCACCGGTGTGTTGTGAGGAGCCAAAGAAGTTCCGAGTATTGTAGAAGTCGCCGTGAATCGTTGTTTTGCATTGGTTGCGGTACGGACTTGAGATTCGTTACGGAGAGTTGGTTAGACGTCTCGGCCTCCTCTTCAATTTCCAATGTGAATCCGAGTAGCAGCTTTTTCCATTTCAGCAGTTTTGTCACAATCTGACACGTTTCGTTTTCTGACGCCGTACAGGGAAGAAGGTGATCTGCGACCCTTGCCTCCATGATTCCCATGTTGCACTCGTTTGGCTGGCGATTGCCTTGAAGCGCACCCCTCCGTCGCTCAGAAAGTACTGTCACGACAGTGGTGCACCTTCGGGAGCTTTCCAGTGCACCTGCAGGAAGAATAATATTGTTCTGTGTAAAACAATAACTACGTTCACAAGCCTTCATTTAAGGATCAAAGTTTGCCCTCTTTCGTACTCATCTGCAGTGGTTCACGGTGCAGAGAGGAGACGTACGCATCCATTATGTATTGTGCACATGTGGGAGAATTCTTAGGCAGAAAAAGGACATGGCTGTGTAACAAAGCCTGCCGGGAAAGTGCCAGTGCCGTTGACTGGGCGCAGTCTTTTTGTGTATAAAGCTCTACACGTCGCTGCATTTCCACGCTGTTGCAGTGCAGCTCGTCGCTTGAAGCGAAGTTGCCGCTCCTCCAAGAACTCAGTAAGGAAGATCAGTGCTTCCCGCAACATTGGAACGGCGGCACGGGATATGGCCGCTGCTGGCCTAACCCGTATCGTTTTTCACACATTACAGCCTTCACTTCGTTCTCCCTCATCTGCGCTGGCCACCGCGCAGCTCGCTATTCCAAGTGAAGCTGGTATTCGATCGTGCGCAAGCGACCTGGCAGCTTCCGCCGCTTACCTCACACGCAGGGTCTTTGGGTACCTCTAGTTTATAATGAAAGCGGCCTTACATCTTGTCACGCGATTGTGAATGTGAAGAAGGCTGCAGCGATACTGGGATTTAAATACGGAACTTTTTATTTGGGCGAACTTGTGCCGGAAAATGAAAAGTAAAGGTGCAAACGATTCGCCTTGTGCGCAGGTAGCGGCGAGAACAGACGTCAGCCGTCGAGTAATGTGATTGTAGGTGGAACGCATTGTCTTTTATAGATCAGTCATAGAACATTCCAGTGTTATTGCTGGTTCTCGCTTAAGCACACGAATAAGTTTGACTATTCGTGTCCTGCGCGTAATCTTGACAGGTTGATCTCAAACTATCGCGATGTTTCCTAAACATTTTACGGCGTCGTCTGTGCCGCGCTGTGCTTTCAGTTTTTGTAGGTGGAACCCGAATACGTCAAAATAAAGCAAATAAATGGGCGTTGAAATAAATATAGGTTCCTAAGATATATGATGGATTCACCAACACGGAGCACAGAGAAGATACGAGACAAGCGATGGCGTTGAATTACTGCTGCTGTATTGTTCTTGCGGCAATGCATATAAATGTCAGAAACACGTATTCATGCATGCGCACGTATAACAAGAGCGCATATTGAATGCGTAACATAAGAACTAATTAATGAAGATGCGTACGCACGTATTCCGACCGGCGCAACATGATTGAAGTACCATTGATAGATATGTGTGGTTTTTCCTTGGTACGGCACGCTTGCAAGACAAGCCGCGCCAGTTCACTCTTGCTTTTGTTAAAACTCAACGTCTGAACAAATCGCGGGGCAGAATCGCAGCAAGAGTTAAGATGAGCAACATGTGCTCCTTTGTCAACATTATTTATGTTTTCGGCATGCTCCCTAAGTCACTCATTTATGAAGCGCCCAGTTGACATATTCCACGCGGGAACTGCACAGGATGTAGCAGACTGTGTGCTTGATTGGGCACCCACGCGCGCAACACCAGCGCCGAACAGGCTTGCTAAGGAGTGCTCCCGCACACACTGTGATAGCAGGCATGATTGCGAAATCAAGCACGGAGTCTGCGATATCCGGTGCATCTCCTGCTGTGAAATGTGCCATACCTCTGTCTTGTGGTAAGACCTTCATCGGGCTGTTTGGGCGCTGCTTAAAGGAGCGACTTAGGGACTATGCGCAAAAAGTAAATAATTTTTAGAAAGGAGCACATCTTGCTGCTTATCTAAACTCCTGCTGCAATTATACCCCGCAATTTGGTGAGACATTCATTATTGGCAAAAGCAAGAAGCAACAGCAAGACCGGCTTGTCTTGGAAGCAGACCACATCAAGAAAGACGCACATAACTGTATCAGTGATGCTTACACAGATTTGTACCAGTCAGAATGTGAATTCCTACGAGCGCATCATCTTTATTATTACGTATGCACTATGCAGTCTCGCTACTCGTGAACATGCGTGGTTATGTGGTTCTGGCATTTATATGCGTTGTCACAAGAATAATAAAGCACTTGTTAGTCAGTGCCAGTGCTTGTCTCATCCCCCCCTTTTTTTTTGTAGCCTGTCTTGCTTTGCGCTTATGTTTTGACCTTGAAAGTTATGTTTTAACCTTGAAAGATATGTAGCAACTTGGCGCAACCGAAGTTTTATTGCTTCTGCAAGAAATTCCTTACATTTAAAGATGAACTATTTCCTACACAGCCTACACACACAATATCAAGTTTATGCAGCCTAAGGAATCGCAGCTTTATATTAATGCAATTGCTAGGGATTTACACCCCAAAATCAGGATATGATTTTGAGGGACGCCGTAGTGGAGGGCTCCGGAAACTTTGACTATCTGGTTTTCTTTAACGTGCACCGAAATCTAAGTACACTGGCCTCTCGCATTGTGCTTCCATCGAAAATGCAGCCGCCGCGGCCGGGATTCGATCCCGCATCCTTCGAGCCAGCATTCAAGCACCATAACCACTAGACTATCGTGGGGGGTCACTGTTCTAAATGTTTGAGATATCGCGTAAAAGCTGACGTAAGTGCTCACGCTGTGGATGTCGATGCAGGACTGGAGGCGAGACGGTAGACGATGCTTCACGACCATAGCATCGAAGGGACGTAACCGACACAGTAGTCCAGGCGAGGTAGTAAGGTAGCTGAACACCAAGCAGACACGGGTCTCGTAGTCGCGACTCGAACCGTGCCCAGTAGACGAACGGCCAGACAGGCAAGGTTTCTGGGCAGCAGCTACCTGGGCTTGGAGCGACGAACCGTCCCTGCTCTGGGTGGCCTGTAGTCACGCGCTTTCGCTTTGCAGCACGATGCGATGCTGATGATGATATCCTATGTCTGTGGCTCAGACCCGCTTTGGCGAATTGGCCAAGAAACGGACAGCCTAACAAAAACGGACAAGAAAGTATTGTATCACTTCTGAAAAACATTGCAGTCATCGATAAAAATCAATAACGGTAACCTTAGAATTAAGATCAAGACAGTTCTGATTCAATGAAAATATTTCCAACAGCGGAGCAATCCTCCCTAAGACAATGTCCTAGTGCGGGGGCTCCCAAAGACATGTAGCTGGTAGTCAAGCAACCCAGTTGCAACCCAGTTGTCAATTAAAATAAGTTCGAATTGTTCTTGTTGTTGTCCCTCAGACACTTGACGTAACCCACAAAATTCAATTTGATTCTTCCCGAACTTCTTTTTCTTTTCCTGCTTCTTTCCGGGTTAGCTGCAACCAAGAATTAGGTGCTTGTCGCAACTGTTCAATTATATTAACACTTAAGCGCATGAGACTGTACGCTGGACATTCGCCAAAATTAGACCGTCCTGCTGTTTCGACAGATGTACCTGTCTGTGTTGGTGGTGTTTTATTGCAGGCCGTTGCCTCTCCCTCTCTACAGCGGAAACGGGCAGGCATGTTCGGAAGCATATTTGTAACAAACATCTGGTTTCTGGAATTCTTTTAGGATCTCATCCTTACTTTGGCACGATAGGTTCCGTAGCTCAGAAAGTAGAGCTGCTTTGAAGGATATAGGCTCAATTAGAGTTTAAAGCGTTCTTAGGGATGACGAAATTCGAAGGAGATCACCTGGACGCAAGCAAGCAAGCGTACACGTGCAAGCGCGCACGAAACCCGTACTGAAACCAGACAAGTAGAAGTGGAAGCTACCAGGAGGAACTACAAGGCGCACATTAGTCAGAAAGTCAGAAAGGGCATCCTGTAAATGTAAAGGGCAATACGGCGAGTGAAATATAACACGGAGTGATTGCATATGTTAAGGCGATGTTTTTTCTCTCGTATAGTAATATCTTGCCTCCCTGTCCCAACGTGGGAGCGGCCCGCAGTCTTGCCCCTATAAACACGGGGTGAAGATTCTTCCGGACCCGAATAAAGTTAACTATCTATCTATCTATAGTAATATCCATAAACCGAAAACGTAACTAATTATGACAGAGAAGTGAAACACACCTTGGAGTGTTTTATGGATCAATTCCTAGAAATGGATCAATTCCTAGTCTTAAACAAAAAGCCGTTTCGAGCAAAAAAAAAAAAAAAAAGAGCGAAGTTCTGCAATTGTGTGAACCGCAGTGAGTGTCATTAGTAAATCAGGGATTCGTCAATGCCTCGTGATCAAATTCAACCAAGATGGCCGAGACTTACGTCTCGGACACTACTTATTATCCTACGGAAATGGGTAAATTCTAGAGCCGGCCATTTTCACTTTTGTTATGTCTTCAAACTGGAGATAATTGTCTGAATCTCGCCGCAGTGATATGAGCTGTAATTTTCACAACTGATATAACACAGTCGTCAGGGTATATTCGTGCGCACGTATCATGTTCAAAGCTACGCCGAAATGTCGCTGCACCAGGAGGAAAAACACCGGGTGGAAGTTTCCAGGAAGCAATGACATCGATGCACTCAAGGAGTAGACTTTGGAGACGTAGGCGAGCGATGAACATAGGATAACCAATCGGTCGCTATAAGAGCGGTCGGACGGTTGATTAAGAAGTTCACGAAAAGCTAGCGCAGTCACCCCTAATGACGCCCCAAACATGGGCGTGTAATCCAGCAGACATACTGAATATAATCAGTATCATGCCTCTGAGCAAATACCCTTTCTCATCACTAATTGATGCATCAGTAGCGATTATATTATTAATTCCTAACTGTAATAAGGGGTCTGCAAGGATACCAATCAAGTGTCCAGAAGGCAGAAGATTGCAACTCAACGGAAATTTTACACCAAATTCTACAGTTACATTCAACGAGGGTTTATATGATAGGTGATCACGCGTATATTAACATATGAAAGTTCTGGTTTGACTTCCAGGAACAGAACGTGAGGTTTATATACAAGGGACCTAGGATTCTTGAAAAATGCTTTCGATTCGGCAGAAATGCAAACAGTGATGGCTTGGTGTAAATTAATAAATTTATAAATGTGGGTTAACTATTATGCTATGGATTTTGCAACGAAGGGTGGACATTCGTGCTTCTTGATATAAAACACTGCTACCCGTAAATGCTGGTACACCAACACCACTCCGAAAAGCTTCTTCCTCATAAAAAAAATTCGCGGATTATTGTCGTATGCTGACCCACCACAGTGTAGTAGACGACCAGAACCAAGTATCCGGTGATAAAAAATACATACGATATATCATGATTAGGGTATCCCTACAGTGCTAAGGAGGGGGTCGGTCAGATGTACTTATCATGCGAACAGTGCGTGCTGCCTTCGACTGAACATGTTCAATGTGGTTAGGCCGCTCAGTTTCCAATCCTCATAATACATCTATTCGGCAAGCTCATTCGGCAAGCATTATCAAATCATGAATAGTAGTCTACCACTATCCCTCAAGAGGAAGGTATATAACAGCTGCATCTTACCGGTACTTACCTACGGAGCAGAAACCTGGAGACTTACAAAGAGGGTACAACTTAAATTGAGGACGACGCAGCGAGCGATGGAAAGGAAAATGATAGGTGTAACCTTAAAGCGGTCATGAAGCACCCCTTGGGCTGATTGAAAAAACACATCCTGCGGAAAGCTGACACGGCTATGAACTGCTCTGCCAAATATTACAGTCGTGCGCGCCGCGTAATGGCCACAAGCGGAGCGCGAAGTTGCCGTTTCCCCAGGCACCCTCTTTTCAAACAGAGGCCGGTTCTCACTCTCGTCGGTGGGCGGGGTGTCTGTCCGCTGTACGTCGCAAAGACATAGCATGCTTATTGGCCGATAGCCGACGTAAATCAAGAGCGGCGTTCGGATCAGATGCGCTTCTTGCCGCGGAATGCCGCCACTTGCCGGCGCCGCACTCGCGCAAGCGAATCACAGCGGGAGAGCGATCGCGTTTCATGACGCGCGCTGGCGTAACTTCTTTCCCCCATGCCATCCCTCCCTGTCTAGCTTCCAGTGCGCTCGTCGGCACGAGAAAAGAGAGAAAGCGCTGGGAGCGTGCGCCAAACCCCCGTAACTCCGCTGATTCTTGACGGATTCGAGCAATTTTTGCGGCAATCGATTAGGGAGGCAGTACACTCCGATACTGAGGCCATTAGATCATTACTTGGAAAAGTGGTTCATGACCCCTTTAAGAGACAGGAAGAGAGCAGAGCGGGTCAGGGAACAAACGGGGGTTAAGGATATCTTAGTTGAAATCAAGAAGAAATGGATATGGCCCGGGCACGTAGCACGTCGGCAGGATAACCGGTAGTCATTAAGCGTAACTGACTGGATTCCAAGAGATGGCAAACGCGTGAGGGGGAGACAGAAAATTAGGTAGGTAGATGAGATTAAGAAGTTTGTAGGTATAACGTAGCAGTAGAAAGCACAGGACCGGCTTGATTGGCGGAACATGGGAGAGGCCTTTGCCCTGTAGTGGGCGTAGACAGGCTGAAGAAGGAGAAGATGATGATGATGAATACATCTAAATGTCTCAGTTAACTTGACGAATTTTCTGTTCAAAGTATAGTCGTGTCCCTTTCACATACTGTCGGGTCCGGTGAGGCCCCGCCCAGGTATCCGCTCATTCGCGCGCTCGGTAGTGTTATACGAAGGGCGGGGTCACCGGCCGTCTGGCCCCTGACGTCACTCTGGAGCGGACGCCCATTGGTGTTGGCGGGTGTGCATACACTCTTGACGAGGAAATGCCGCAGTCTTCCAAAGTTGTATCCGACTTTAGTTCTGCCACTCTGACGGTCAGTTGTTGCGAGTGCCGGAAGCGTTGTTTGAGCTTCGCACTCGATCGTAACCGGCGGGTTATCTTCGGACTCGTTTGGCGAAATCATTCCTTCGCGAATGATGTCTTGGCGCCGAAAAAAGCTACCTGCAATATTCGTCAGAATCACCCCAAAAATTGGTGAATTAGGAAGTTACCGAGACTCGTGCCGATGGGGCTTGTTGCGTCACCCGCGTCAAGACACGGCACAGTCTCGTTTTCACACGGCGTATAGCACGCTACCGCGAGGCTACAGTTTGCAAAGACTACCGCGACAGCATGTCTACTTCCTGGGCTATTTTTGAGCAGCTCGCTTTCCTCTACGGAAACATTCAGTGGTTCAAGGTGTAGCCATCACTTCTCTTGAGTGGGCAGTTCTTTTTAACGCGATGGCGTTGAAGAGGTCATTTTGCATAAATTCAGACGTCGGCGTCGGTGTTTTTGGTTGTGAGCGAAAACTAATCATTTTGTCCGTGACCGAAAAATCGATGAACATGCAAATAAAATAAATAATGAAAATCTTCGGCTGCAGTGAGAATCGACACAGGCCGTCGGCGTGGCAAGCGGGTGTTCTACTTCCGAGCGATGCTATTGCTTGAAGCTGCTGTGGAAAACAAAATTCGGCAGATCCCACGTGCCATGGGAATCGATGTTATGCGAAGCATGCGCGGCATGGTGACTGTAGCGTAAATTTTCACATTGAGAGAAACGTTACGGAATGACGCCAGAGAAATGTGGAAGTGGTATACGCACACTCATATGTTGAAGAGTGGCATATGCATTATATAACCAGTTGTTTACAGTTACGTAACGATGCCAACAGCAACATGGGTATTACCAATACCAGACGGGTAAGCTGATATGTAGCACTTATATTCTTCTATGCTAAATAGCGTGGATCGGAACAGGACAAAGAAGGAACACAGATGCACAGGACAGGCGTTGCTCGGAACTGAGGTTCATTCAGGAAAGGTTCCCTAGATATATATACACAGCCAAGTGGCACGCACAGGCGCACTCCACGTACGTTTACAGTGTCATGACGATGAGCAGCGGCCTAGCTTGGGCCCTCGTGCTTGACCAGCACGAGGAAGAGAACGACGAAGCAGCAGAATAGAACAGCCGGCCTAGTGAACAGGCGTTGTGTCTATGTCTCTGTTCTCTTCCCTTACAATGGCGCAGTCGAACTACTTGTCCGGTGACGTGCTCCTTCGCGGCAACAATGCACACGGGCTCCTCTCGCCCAGGGACGGCATACATGCCTCCACGCCACCACCTGCCAATCTGTCGGCGCTTCAGGCACCGTCCGTGGACGGCGTCCAGGCCTCCTCGGCGGCTCAAGCCTCCTTCATCGACGCCGCAGTACCAGTTCACGACAAGCCATCGCACGGGTACCGGTTACCTCGGAACGCGGTTGACGCTTCCAACGGCCAGGACCCCGGGAATGCCGTCCACGCTTCCCGCAGCGACAACGGCTTACTCGTTACTCCATCGGCACCCGAGCCGCTTAGGGGTGCTGTCCAAGCTCCCTCAGACAAGAGTCCCTCCTCTATGAGTACGCTGATCGTATCATACTTCTCGGACGTCACCACAGGCACCACGCGCGGATCGCCCGAGAGCGCCGCCGAGCTTTCCGCCACCATCGCACGACTCCGAGTCACGGTGAACGCCTTAGCAGCGTCAATCTCCGTGCTGTGCCCTGCCGCCTTGCCAGCACTGCACTCGCTCAATGCCGCGTTGGCCGCCGCCGCCTCGCAAAACCATGAAGAGAGCTCACCCGAGAGCCGCAGAGAGCTGCGGTGTGCCCTCACGGAGCTCTCATACCAACTCGACTGGTTGGCGTCGTCATGCCCCGGAGTTTCGCCTACCGTAGCACCATCACCGGCTGTTTGGGCAGTGCCGGTGTTCCGCGGTTTCCAGGACGACGTCTTCGGGTGGATTGAGACTATCAACTCGCTCGGCACCCACCACGCTTGGTCGGACCATCAAAAATGGATGATTGCCATCGACAGCCTTCGCGATGCCGCTAAGGCATGGCATGCCTACGAGGGCGTCAGGCAGCCATCCTGGTCGGCATGGTGTGCAAAAATCACAAATCTTTTTCGTCCTCTTTCACATGCCTGTGACCCTATCTCCCCAGACCCACTCTCGACCGTGCATGGGGGCTGTGAGGCACACCACTTCGACGGCGGTGCTCGGGTGTGCACAAACCTGCCCTCCGGCCGAGATCACGAGGCACAGCGCTTCTATGATGTAGCTGTGCCCTTCACCAACGTGCCCTCTCTCGGGCATCGAACTCATCTGGGGCACCAGCTCTATGGGTCTTCGGTGCCCTCGAGCCCCACGACAGAAACCCTCTCGGGCTGCCCTGAAACTGAAGTTGGACGCCGGTCTTGCACTCCACTGCTGGTCTCCGCCTCTGCGCTGGTACAGGTACACGGCATCTTAACATCACTGAGAGATGCCGAGACCACTCCTCGTCCAGCGCAGTTGGAGGAGCCGGCCCCAGATTCGCCTTCGCTGGGGCACATACAGACACCATCTCCTGTCGTGCTTCACACGCCTACGGTGCAGGCGTCGGAAGAGCCCAAGGCATCCATCGCTGTGCCCGATGACGAGCTTCATGAGGGACACAACCTCGGCGCTGAAGACACTCGCAGCAACATCTCCAACGAGAGCAACGCAGAAGGCCGCGCGGCAGACGATACCGGCCGCGAGCAGGGTTTTCCGCCAAGGATCTCGAATTCCGCAACGTTGCCAGAGACCACGACCACCTTCGCGCAGGTGCCAGAACCTCTGGTGTCTGGCGCGCCTTTCGCGAGTGTACCGGAAGATCTCATGGCACACACCACTGTGCTCACAGACCCACCGGAGCCGCTTCCAGGGCATTCCTTGACCAAATACGCGCCACATCACTTTACATTGAGTGAAAAGGTTCTCCGGGACAAACGCGAGAACGTTGCCCTGTGGATAATCCCAGAGCCCATTGAAATACCATCTTCTTTCCCAAAAAAACCTGCACTAGAGCCCCCAGCCAAGGCACCCGGTGTGTGTTCTCGGATGCTGTTCCGGCAAGCTTCTTTGGCCGTGCCGCGTCCGCCGCTTACTCCGCGACACAGCCGAAGCCCACCGCCAGATGTATGTATGGCAGTTGTCCACAAAAAGTTCCTGAGTGGCCGAGACCCACCACCGCGATACAGTCGGTCTCGTCCTCCAGATCCACGTATGGAGCAACCCCGAACCAAATCGCAGCGTGGCCGGCACAGACCACCGAGATGTAGTCAATGCCGCCCACCAGAAGCGTCATTCGCAAAGAACCAAGCCAAGCCGCAGGGTTGTAGCGGCTGACCACAGCAACACAGCCAGCATCGGCCACCAGAGACATTGTCGGCGGCTTTGATCTTTCGCAGTCATGGCCGAGTGTCATGACGATGAGCAGCGGCCTAGCTTGGGCCCTCGTGCTTGACCAGCACGAGGAAGAGAACGACGAAGCAGCAGAATAGAACAGCCGATCTAGTGAACAGGCGTTGTGTCTATGTCTCTGTTCTCTTCCCTTACAACAGTCACAGTTACAGTTCTTATGGTTATAGGGAACCCAACCGCAAGTTGGGGCGCGACGCTCGCGCGGCTGAGCTATGCGTTATTGGGGGCAGACACTGCCCGCGAAGGCGGTTTGTCGCCGGAATTGCCAGCGGCTGCGGAAAGGACACATGCGCGCATGCGCTCCTCATTCGACCCAGAGCACTGCTAGTCAGCAATAGTTACATTGTGATGCACCACAGATGCAATCCGAGAGCTCTGCGCGTGCGCGGAAGCGGGGGCGGCAGCGTTGTGGCCGTGGGTGCCCCCATTTGCGATAAGAGCGGTGGCGCCCCTCGACGTTGCTTTCGAAGCCTATACTCGTCCGTTATGACGAAGAACGCACGCACGTTTCACGAACCCGTGTGTGCGTGTGTGTGTGTGCGTGTGTGTGTGTGTGTGTGTGTGTGCGTGCGTGCGTGCGTGCGTGCGTGCGTGCGTGCGTGCGTGCCGTGATCACTGAGCACCAGCAGCTGGACCGGACTCGTTAATCGGATCCCTTCGTCATCGCGGCTATGAGGAGTCTAAGTGTACACTGAAGTGCGAGATACGGTGCAGCTGGTGGAAATCCTGGATTCCTCGTACGATGAAATGATCTATGAGGCCTCCCGTCGTGTACGTGGCAGCGAGATCTTTCAATGTCCTGTCCACATCCAAGCCGTCTTTCACGCAGTATAAGGACCAAGCGTTGTTGGGTCTTGATAAATCAATGTTGATGTCACCGGCAATGATGAGAGGCCTGATTCTCTCAGTAGATTTATTGTAGGAAGCATTGACCCTGGTTTTCGCGTAATCCACGTGGTCCACGTTGCGGACCACGTGGTGCGCGGCGAGTGGATGGTAGTTGAGCGTCTGCGAGGGGTGTTCTGTCTTCAGCTTCCTCACTTTCCTTGCGTCCGCCGCGGTGGTGTAGCGGTTACGGTGCTCGGCTGCTGACCTGAAGGTCGCGGGTTCGATCGCGGCCGCGGCCGTCGCATTTCGATGGAGGCAAAATGCTAGATGCCCGTGTACAGTGCGAATTCGGTACACGTTAAAGAATACCAGATGGTCAAAATTTTCGGAGCCCTTCGCTACGGCGTCTCTCATAATCATATCGTGGTTTTGGGACATAAGACCCCAACGATTATTATTATTATCACTTTCCTTGCGTGTCAATGTGTGTGTTTGTGGTTACTGTGTTGGTTGAGACTTTGTATCACCTGTGGTATATACCCGCATAGCATGAACTCTGGTATACGGGTATGTGCCACACGTGACTGAGAGAAATGGTTTCACGACGTACGCGACAGGTATTTTGCGTTATTCATGTCATGACCAGTGAATCGTGTTCGTCATACACTCATCCCCTGCTATGCCAATTTTGGTATATTGCAAGTTATGGAGACGACCAGGAGAGCGCCCAGACGTAGGCGGATAGATAGATAGATAGATAGATAGATAGATAGATAGATAGATAGATAGATAGATAGATAGATAGATAGATAGATAGATAGATAGATAGATAGATAGATAGATAGATAGATAGATAGATAGATAGATAGATAGATAGATAGATAGATAGAAATGGCCAAAGTGCCTCAGGTTCGGTAAGAAATGCTTCGCATTTAAAAGGGATGCTTGTAATACTATTACACGCATAACACGCATAGCATATGTATGGTTGTCCCTGCAGTGTATGCTATGTAAGACTAGCTCTACTTCTTCAATTATGTTATTAAACATAGCTAAGCACATTCTCTTTACATATATGTACACGGAGATAGAGAGAGAGACAGAACTGCTTCATTCGCAATCATTGTGATGTGATCTTTATATAAAAATATGTATATGTGTATATACGGCCGATAGAGTTTGGGGGGAGGGGGGGGTTTGGCCATCCAGGCCGCTGCTCTGAATTTGGCAGTAATAGCACATGTAATGCTTGTAAGATACGCATAGGGATGCAGTACGTGCGCAAAGCATCCCACTAAATGCTACCTTGCTAAACTCCACAATCGAAAGCAAACTACGCACAACGCTCTCCAGCACAATCGGTGCGTTCGCTTAGAATCGATGACAAGGAGGAGCTACCTAACATGTCACTGTTATCACAATGTGATAAACGAAGTAATGGCATCAACAACGGCGCAGGCATGCGCGAGTAGCCGCGATTCAGCTTTAGAGCTCGTACACGAAGCCGGTTTGTCTGTGCTTGCAAGTTACATGGCGCGAACGCTGTCTCGTTCCGACATGACACGAAGGAGTGTTCTCCGATTAGCGATGATGCTGTCACATACCGCTTCTATTAAGCACGGCGAACGTAAACGCGGCGTTAGTCGTAAGCAATAGCCGGAGCAACGGAACGATCTGCCGGTTTTCGTCTGCCGCAAACAAATATAATAACATATATCGAGGCTCGTTGCCTGCAAACCTTTTTTCAGCATCCCAATTTGTTCAACCTCAACAACCCGGCACACGAAAATATGTCGGCATTGCCGTTCCTTTCAACCGCCACACTAGCCACACGTCGATACATGCGCTCCGTGTGTGCACATGCGGAGCGCGCTTAGCCTTCAACATGGCGGAAATGCACCGGCGGCTGCTAGATGGCACCAAGTTTTGCACAAGGTCTATAAGAGATTCATGCGCTCTGAAAATAACCTTGGCAATTCACATCATGAGAATAGCAGATAACCGATCGTCGCTTAGAGCGGTGGAAAAAAATCAATTTCTGGGGCATCACTTGCCAGGACCACGATTTAATTACGAGACACATCCTATAGTGGAGTGCTCGGGATGACCGCGACCATTATTCGGCGTTCTCAAACGTGCACTGACGTTCCAAAGTACATACATGGGCCTCTAGACTCTAGCTCACTGACTTCCGATGACTGGCGCCGCGGTTGTGGCCTTCTCGGACGGGTCGACTTTTCGAACGCGTCAAAAACAAATGCGTGCGAGTGCGGCCTGCATGAGGGACACGGCAAGAACTTATTTTTTTTTCTGAACAGACATTCTGCTGTGCGAAGAACTGAATTTAAGACGATTCCCATGTAGCCGCGAGCCCGCTATTATGCCACGAATGATCTTGAGAGGACGCAGCGGCGTGAACGGGCGAATCGAGGTTCCAAGGCATACTGCGGGGCCTCATAATAACATCGTGGTTCTAGCCCGTAAAACAACGGGTATTATTATTGCGGTAAGGTACGAAGAACTTTATTTAAAGATTATTGACAGCAAATATTTGAACCTAAAGCTGTTTGCTTTTGTAAGAGTTTCAATACTTCGTGAAAAATATGGCGACTACGCAGCCCGCGGAAGCGCGATTGTTGACCGCAAACGCAGAAGTTCAGATGCGAATCGCTCTCTTGCGAACGCTCGACCTGCGGTCTCGTATTGCTAGGCGCCGCTATCATACTCCTTCTCTTCCCCTCTTTACATCGAATAACGCGATTACTCCGGCCTGTCCAACTCGCTCGGCCTCTTTCGCTCGGATGATCTTCAAATTGCGCTCGAAACAAGGCAACACACGAAGGCGTCACACACGCCCCGCGAGGGAAGCGACACCTGTACAGTCGCGCGCGATTTGAAGGTGATCGCGCGAGCGTCGACCAAGAACTACAACAGCGCCATGTCCCAGAATCCTCTTTCGAGGAGAGGGAGGTATCAGGCAAGCTTCACTCACTCTTTTTGCTGTTCCTTAAAGGGGTCATGAACCACTTTTCCAAGTAATGATCTAATGACCTCAATATCGGAGTTTACTGCCTCCCGAATCGATTGCCGCAAAAATTTCTCCAATCCGTCAAGAACGAGCGGAGTTACGGGGGTTTGGCGCACGCTCTCAGCGCTTTCACTCTTTTCTCGTGCCGACGAGCGCACTGGAAGCTAGACGGGGAGGGATGGCACGGGGGTAAGAAGTTACGTCAGCGCGCGTCATGAAACGCGATCGCTCTCCCGCTGTGATTCGCATGCGCGAGTGCGGCTACCGTGTAAATTTAGCAGATTGAGGAGTGCGGCGCGGACAAGTGGCGGCACCCCGTGGCAAGAAGCGCATCTCATCCGGCTATAGGCCAATAAGCATGCTATATCTCTTTCGACGTAAACTGGCAGATCCGCGACGTCAACGTGCAGACACCCCGCCCACCGACGAGAGTGAGAACCGGCCTCTGTTTGAAAAGAGAGTGCCTGAGGAAACGGCAACTTCGCGCTCCGCTTGTGGCCTTTACGCGGCGCGCACGACTGTAATATTTTGCAGAGCAGTTCATAGCCGTGTCAGCTTTCCGCAGGATGTGTTTTTTCAACAAGCCCAAGGGGTGCTTCATGACCCCTTTAAGCTGCGATCACTCCCGTCTGAGGAAGACACATATTCATTTTTTTTTATGAAAACGCGATATATTTTGATCAACCTAACAAGCCGTTTAAACAAAGCAATGCCAAGCACCAGCTTGCCCTGACCTTTCCCAGCAAGTTTGCTATCGCCCGCGGAGATATGAGCCAACGAAGAATACACTTGATCGCAACGAATCGAAAACTTAAAATAGAGAGAAAGGGTGTAGAGTTTGTCGTAGGGGCGATTGTTGCAGCTTGGAACAGCCAGCCATGGCTAGAAGCATGCTTAATCTTGATTTTCACTGTTCCGAAACTTGCCGCTAGGCCCCTCGGTCGCTAGGCCGGTCGACGCTCGCGCGATACCCTTCATATCGCGCCCGACTGTACGTACTACACATGCGCAATGCCACCTCTGAGGGATGTCTGGGATCTTTGCGTGCACAGATCTGACAGCGGTGCCGATCACAATCTGTTCACGAACAGTTCGAACTGAATCGATAGCGGTAGCGTACATAAGAACTACGCTGCGTAGTTTCCTGGTTTCTGTCGCCGCTTGGCACCATCCTTGGAAGCCACAAACCCTGCTGTGCGCCGCTCCCTATTTTAGCAGAATTCTAAGATGACGTTTTGGGAGTACACCTTGGCAGGCTTCAGCGATTTCCTGGAGCAGCGACGCATTGCCTTCGAGGAACCGATGCCAGCTAGCCGCGTCTGCAGCATCTGCGGCCGGGTGCCTTCGAGCACCGTAATGTTGCCATGCGGTCACGTGTCGTGCGAACAGTGCCGAGGTGAATTCTTCGAGGCGGGGAGGTGCCCCTTCGACGGAAGAGCATTCACGGAAGGTCAACTTGTCCGGCATTGCGTCCAGCTGTCCGACCTGGAGAGCCGTCGCGTATTCTGCCTCATGGAAGGTAACAAGTGTCCGACCTTCTCCGGCAAACTGTCCGAGCTGAGAGACCACATGCGCCACTGCCGCAACATCGGCGGGCAGTGCGCCAAGTGCCACCGACTCGTCCCAAGTGCACTGGCCGTGGATCATTACAAACAGGGTTGCGACGCTGCGCCCCTCTTGGTGTATGACGTGCCTCTGCAAAGAGCAGTCCAAGAAATCCGAGGAATGAAAGAAGACATCGAAGGTCTGCGGCAACAGGCACTTGACGTGCGCGATGACGGCCACGATATCGCGAACAGCGCGAACGGGTTACTCGAAAGACTCGCAAGAATTGATCGTGCTTTATCCGTGGTGCCTGAAATGGTTGTCGGAGTGAACCGAGATGGCGAGTGTCTGGAACACTTGAGGAAGATGGGGCTGACTCCGGGGCCTTACCGCGCTGCATCAAAGCCGGGTGTGTTCATCGCTACTTGTGTATTCACCGGTGTGTACGCCGCGCGCGACTCATTGAAGAAGGAGAAAAAGGAACGCGCTGTGTTGTACACCGATAGCTCTACGCTGGCTGGTTACACTTTTAATTTGGGATGCGATTTCACGTTGTCCGGAAACGAAGACGCCGAGGAAGTCAACGTGGAGTTCAGTATGTTCCTCGAAGAAGGCGACTGGAATGACTACGTGGAGTGGCCTTTCTCGAAGAAGGTTACAATGGTCATCTCACACCCCAGAGATGAAAGCAAGGACGTCAGGGTTCCTTATGACCCGCATGGTTACAAAAGCGCAAAAAAACCGCGTGCCGGTGATTCTAATTACGGAAACAGCACGGAGAAGAAAAGCTGGAAAGACCTTGAGCATCAGGGTTTCATTGTGAAAGATTCCATTTATGTCAACGTGGAATTTGAGTAATGGAAACCAACTGTATTCGTGATGTTCTTTCACAGTTTTCTCAGTCAGTGTGTACTTAGGCACCTCAAAGAAGGATGCCTTACATTCTTTTGGACAGACGAATCAGTGGATTTCTTTTGTGTCGGTTGTCGTTATATTTACGTTCCCTTTACGATTGTTTGTACGCATGAGCACCATGCAATCAGTTAAGCAGCAAGAGACGTTGCTGGTTATTTTTGAGGGTAATAAAATACGGTTACTCAAGTGATAAGTGAATCGCGTGTTCCTATAATACAGCGTCTGCCATTGCGACGCCATAGTTATTTCGAATGTTGCATTACGGTACCGGATTTTACGGCAAGGTTCATACATAGCCTTTTAACGCGACAGCGTTGAAGGCCGACTGCAACGAAATTTGACCTGGGAAGAATTGGCTCGGAATGCGTGGTATATGTTGCGTAAGTAATGATGATGAGAGTGCAAAATCTTGCAGTATAGGTATGTATAGGCAATGTGAATTGTACTGTTTTAAGGGTATTGTAGTAATTCTGATATAGATGTGAAGCATAGGGCCACTTGGAATTATAAAATGTATTCCATAGACATCACCTGCGAACATACACGCGTCCACGCGTGTGCAACACGTGATGGGACCGAACCTGCACAAGAGTAAACACGAGGAAGAACCACGAGGCGCGCGTAAGAGGAAAATTGAAGGAAGTACGGGCAGAATGCGGAATGTGACATACAGGACTGCGCCGAGTGCATATAAATGTAGATGTTCCCACGCGCATACGCAAACACCACTTTTCCCTTAACACGTGCACAAAACCGCTGCGGAAGCAAACTAAACGAACCTAATCCCACACATGTCTCGAGAAAGTTCCTTTCATGAAGGATCCTTTCGTTCTCGTGTGTGTGCATTTGTTGTCCCTTTTCTCGGGGGAAGAGGGGCGGACAGAGTGTGTATCGTTCCTAATCGTTTCCTTCTCATAATAGCAATAATAACTGGGGTACGTCGTCCGAGAGTCACGATACGATTATGAGTGACATCGTAGTTGAGGGCTCCGGAAATTTTTACCATCTGGTCTTCTTTATCGTGCACCTACATCTAAGCACTGTGGCCTCAAGCATTTCGCCTCCTCCGAAATTGGGCCGTCTCGGCCGGGATTTGATCCCTGGACCGCACCAGTCGAGCACCATAACCACAAGACCAGTGGCGGGTGTTTCTTGCTTATGTTTTTTTAATGCCAAGCATTTCTTAGCGAACCTCTGGCACTTTGAGCCACTGCAAGTGTACTCAAAGTGCAAGCAAAAATAAATGAATAAATAAATAAACAAATAAGGCAGCACAGTGAGCTACTCGCAGGCTGCTTAGCAATAAATCAATTCCCACTATGCGTGGGATCTGCCAGATTTTTGTTTTCGTTGTTGTTGTTGTGGTTGTTGTAGGTAAACAAAAGTACAGACTGTTGTGCATAACACATTATATTTTAAATGCGAGGCATTTCTTAGCTAACCTAAGGCACTTTGAGCGTTTCTATCTATCTATCTATCTATCTATCTATCTATCTATCTATCTATCTATCTATCTATCTATCTATCTATCTAGCCGCCTACGTCTGGGTGCTATCATGATCGCCTCTTTAATTTGGTGTGGGCCAAAATTGGCATGGGAATGTAAGAGGATTTGGCGAATATGACTGTCGGATCATGACATGAATAACGTGAAAATCGTGTCGCGTACGTCGTCAAACCCTTTCCTCCGGACACGTGTGGCACACACCCGTTTACCACGGGCCCCCGTGTACGGGTATGCGCCACAGGTGATTGACAGTTTATATCTAACCAGGAACGGCAACACCAGACATTGGTAACTTAAATGCGAGGGCGTTAAGAAAAACCGACATCGGCAGCGTTGGCCCGACGAATTGAAAGAATGAAAATTGGGATCCCAGCAGGAATCGAACCAAGCATTCTGCGTGGCAATCAGGTATTCTACCATAGAGCCACGCCAGGTCTCTAAACTGCTTTGGAAAATCAGCCTATGCAGGCGTAATAACGGTGCAACGTCAATTGTGGTTGTGGTGCTTGCTATCTAATTTTACAAACAAGCAATAAGAGCTACATGATATTCCTACGATCTGTACTCCTACGATACACGCGTCATATCAGATTAACGTCATTGGTTCCAGTGTTGACTCCGATTTTATAGCAGTCTAATAAACATTACACTTGTAATCGTATGATTCAATAAGCTATATTGAAGCATTGCTCGACCCCTGAGGAATACAATAACGAAAGTCACGTATGATATTCACATCACCACACCGTAAAATGCACCTAGTCCGTCAGAACGGCGCTGTGTCCCCTTCATATCTTGCGAGGATGGGCGATGGCCTCATGCTGACCGAACATGATGCCAGACTGATTGGCAGCCACTTTGTAGACTAGGCTACGTAGGCTACATACGCCTAGGTAGTCTACGAATACGACAAGCGCCATCTACCGATGTTGGTCTACGTAGCACCATCTAGGCCTACCAGCCTCGACGACTTATACCACACCACCGCGAAGGGTGGCTTCAGGTTCCGACATGCAGCCGGCTCCATCGACAGACAATTTGTCGACGAAATGACCGAGGCATTCACGAATTGCAGCAGCTGTGCTATACCTCATAGTTCACTAAACATGGACCCCTCGTCACCGCGATCACGACCGGATCCGATAACGAGTCATGGCCAGCTGCTCGGGCGCACTGATCCCGGTGTTGATGTCCTTGTTCTCGCACGTTTCACACAGGTTTGTGAAACGTGCGTCTGTTCTTCATCATAAACGACAAGTATAAGCCCTTCATATCAGCTTACCGCTTCTGGTGTTGGTAATACCCACGTTGCTGTTGGCAGCGTTACCCAACTGTAAACAACTGATTATATAACACATATGCGGCTCTTCAACGTATATGTGTGCGTACAACATTTATATAAATCTTTAGCGTAATTTTGTAACGTTTTGCCGGTAAAAAAAATTACGCCACGGTCACCTTTCCGCCGCGCGCTTCCCATAACACCGACTCCCACGGTACGTAGGGTCTGTCGTTTTTTTTTTTTTTCTGGCTTTCAGCCCATTCGCGAGCATCGATCGCTGACGGTAAGAACAGCCGTTTTTTTTATTTTTTCATAGTGTTCCTTTGTTCTTTTTTTAGGGGATTCAAATTTTTCTCAATATACTGAAATTCATACTCCTGTCGTCTTCGTATACAAATTCATCCCCGAGGGAGAAACACTTTGAAGAAGCTAAAGTGACACAGAAAGTCACTAGTTAAGAAAAAGGCTTTAGTTAACTTTTCATTATTGACTTGAGGTCCATTGCTCAAATGGGAAAGTTATAGGCCGTCACAGTATAGTGTATGCATTTTACACAAGTTACTACTTAGTGGAAGGAGACCGCTGTTTTTACCGCGTCACATCTTTGCACTTCAAATTTGCACTTCGCTGGCAACAAATGTCTTGCAGACAGGCCATAGTGCAGCGCGCAGTGAGCCTGCGCGAAGTAGTTACAAAGCTCGCAACGACCTGGTTTTGTGATAGTGATGACGCTAGATATGCCACTCTGACGGTTGGCTGTTGTTAGTGCCATTAATTTCCTTTCCGAATAATCTCTTGGCATGGAAAATTAACCTGCGATATGAAATATGTTAGCGTCACTGCACAAAACTCACAGGGCTACTCTTGAATTTCAAACGGGGAACCAATGAGCAGCTTTCTCGAAGTCACCAACTTTGTGACAATCTGGCACGTTTCTTTTTCCGAGGCTGTGCAGGGAAGGAAATGATCGGTGACCCTTCCTTCCGAGAATTCCATGTTGCACTCGTTTGGCTGGCGAATGCCTCGAAGCGTAACCTTCGGTCACTAAGAAGGTAATGTCATGGCAATCGCACTCCTTCGCTAGGTCTCCAGCGCACCTGCATGAACACTAATGTTGCTCTGTGTAAAGTATTTCTGCCGTTCACAAGCCTTTATTCGCGTTTCATAACCAGTTTATAAGCTTAAGCAAACTCTGCATTACCGGCTGTGCGGCGGTGCATTATTCTGTCGAAGATATCGCGAGCACTAGTTCACGCCGCAGTGGCCTCTGTATAATGGGAGCTCAGCGGAAGCACAGTAATTCATATTTATTATTAAACGCTACTCATAATGCTACTGAGCGCAAACACAAGACAAAGGCCAAGCGAGATGACAAAGCTCAGTATCATTATGAATGAATTTCTCCTACTTGCAACATAGATAGATAGATAGATAGATAGATAGATGAGATGGATGGATGGATGGATGGATGGATGGATGGATGGATGGATGGATGGATGGATGGATGGATGGATGGATGGATGGATGGATGGATGGATGGATGGATGGATGGATGGATGGATGGATGGGGATGGATGGATGGATGGATGGATGGATGGATGGATGGATGGATGGATGGATGGATGGATGGATGGATGGATGCTGGATGGATGGATGGATGGATG
>NC_051185.1:106976437-107036436 GCF_013339695.2 Rhipicephalus sanguineus | reverse complement strand
TTTTATTTTGTTTCTTCTATTGTGAAGTGCCTTGCCCTTTGGAGTCGACCAAAGGTGTGTGTGTGTGGGAGGGGGGGTTAACCCTCTGGTCCCCCATCCCCTTAATAGGGAACCCTGCGCACGCCAATGATAGTGTATGTAGTACTCTATTCTCAACTGTTACGTTGCGTGGCGCCGCCAAGCAATTGCCGGGGGAAGTCTGTCGAGATTATTCCGTCGGCGTTGGCGCTGAAGCAGTCGGGATCTAGTGCGTCGCAACGCAGCTGTGATAAGCGCATCATTAACCACGGTGAATCGTGGTAGTTATAAACTACGACCGCTACTGACGCAGCTTGCGTCGTCTACTGGTCTTCACGTGATTGCCCGACTCGGCACTCTCTGGATGCATATCTGCTACAGAAGGCCTTTTGGTGTGTGCGTCATTGCGATTGGCACCGTTTGTGAAAAGCGCTAACCATCCCTCCTCGATGTTTTTAGGTGAGTGCTGGTTTTGTAGCCTTGTGTACTGTATCGAAGTGCGCGCCGCAAATTCCAAGTCTATGATTACAGGAGTACAACATGGGTATTGACATTGTTACATATCGACCGCGCATAGGTAGTCAAAGTAAACGACTACTGTGTAGATAGTGTGAAAGCTTTCGTGCTCATGATGCTGCTGGTTTCATTGCTACGTGGTGCCCGAAAGGGCGGCTGATTGTTCTTATGTTTTTTGTTGCTCATGTTCCATTATGTTGCGGTTATATCTAAGTAAAGCCAGGCCCTGACAAGAAGGATAAGGTAATCCAAGCCCTAAAGGGTGCTGAACGTGCGTGTGAAAAAATTCAAAAGGAAGTCAGCAGTAACACGAAGGACATCATTTTTAGGCATAAATGTCATTAGGAACGCCTCTCGAAAGTGTAAACTTAAACGCGAAAATTTGGGTTAGTTTTTGGGTGTCGAACTTGTGCATCTTAGCAAGCGCCGCAGAAGAAGTACAAGAGAAAGAGACGCGTAGACAGGACGGGCGCTGGACAGGACTAGCGCCCGTCCTGTCTACGTGTCTCTTTCTCTTGTGCTTGTTCTGCTGCGCTTGCTAAGATGCACAAGTCGAAACTTCGCTGAACAATTCTGTAGGTAACGCCACACCATTATCTGAACTCAAATCATGTGTTGAAGACATCAAAGGCGATGTTTCAGCCTTCTGTGATGAAAAGCGTTGTAACATAGTTGAACTCGTTGACGATATGAACAATCGCATGCATAGAAATTTTTGATAAATAAAGCCTTGCCTGAGGCAGAAGAGTAGTACAACGCTTCTCAAGGCATCATTGTAAACTTCTGCAAAGACCACCTTGGCCTCGAGATTATGGATATTTAACGGGCGCATCGGATTGGGTCTCGCAAGCAAGGGAAGCACCGTTTAGTAATAGTGCATTTCTGAACTACAAGACAAAAGTCAATATTCTGGCTAATTTCTACAATCTAAAAGAATTGGAATCATTAAAGGTTTGGATAGATGAATAATTTTCGCCGCGAGTATAGTTCGCTCGCAAGCAGTTTCGAGATTTTGCTCGGGCGAATAAAGAACTCGGGGAAATATTGAAGCCATCTTTTGATAAGGGAGAGATAAGGAAAATTTACCGGTGCCAACATGCTGCAGACAATGTCGTTGAATGGCCGCAACGAAATGATAAAGTTTGACGCAGCCGCAACGCACACAAAGACATTAACGCACCTAAGGTTTCCACAATTTCCGCCAACTTTCGTAGCAGTCTTAGCAAACAGACCCCGCTTCCTCGTTCACGCCTGTAGTGCAGACGTTATAATCGGACCGACGGAAACATCAGTAACCCCCGATGTTAAAAACTGCGAATTGCATATTTCACACACCACACACACACACACACACACACGCGCGCGCACACGCACACGCACACGCGCGCGCACACGCACACGCACACACACAATCACACACCACACACACACAAACGCGCGCGCTCGCGCACACACAGACAGTAAAGCGATGATGAAGAACACTCAGAGGAAGGACGTTCTAGTTTCAGTCGTTAACAAATGCCCATTCGATCGCAAGAAGTGCAGTAGCACTTGCACGTCATTCTTCTGCGACAATGAATATATTTGCCGGTCGACAACGAATCTATTCTTTCTTCCACAGACGGGAAGGTCGTCCAACTTGTTGAAACCATTCCAGACGGATAGTCACTGTACTGCTCACAGTCGCAAAACATATGCATATGCGTTTCCACATTGCCGCGGCAGTCACTGACTGTGAAGGAATAGAGAAACACTGAAGTTAGGTTGTAAAGCGACTGAATGAGCCACCTGCATTGGAAATGGTTATGTACGCGTTTACATAAAGCCCACGAATAGGCTGAACCCCACATAGCATCAAGTTTTCTCTTTTTGTGTGTGGTTTCTTTATAATGAGTTTCCTGCATTGAGTCCACGGCACGCGGTTGTTGTACGCGTATTAATTTATGCGTGTGCTAATGTGGTATGCGCGCCTACGCGTTCATAATTTCTCTTTAAATGATAAACATTCTATTTAGGTAGGATAGCGACGCACTTGCGGCTGCAATCCTGTGCGCTGTTGCTGACGGGTTACTAATATACTTAATTAGTAAACAGCAGAGGTCACTTCGATTCTCAATGCGAGCACTTTCCGCCAATTTACAATTATTTCTACGTCAGCAAAATAGTTCCATTTCTCTCGACAAATGATGCAACAAACCCGAATGACCGCTCCATAAACCCAGAGTCCGCGGTCATTGGCTGATTCGACCATCGCGCGCTGCATTGTCACTATGGCCGCAGCGGAATGCCGTCAAGGGCACCTGCGCGTGCCCGCGAACACACTGAAAGATGCCGCGGGTTCGAAGAAAATAAAATGAAAGAAAACAGAGTGCTCAAGGTCATGACGCGCGCTGACAAGGAAGGAAGGAAGGAAACAGAAAAAGGAGAAGACAGGGAGGTTAACCAGGAACACTTCCGGTTGGCTACCCTACACTGGGAGATTGGGGAAGGGGAATAGAAAGGCGAGAAATAGAGAGGAGGGAAGAGAGAGAAGAGATGCAGTGCGTTCACTACAGTGTGCGGCATTGCACCACAAGTGAGAGGCGTTCGCACAAGCTGAGAAAAGGACACATCTTCTTGCCCCCTTATCATCCCTCTCCCTACGTAGCTTTCAATGCGCTCGCTAATAGGAATCGAGAGAGATAGCGCTTGAAGAGGGCCGACAAATAACTCTGTTCATACTTCAGGGATTCTAAAACTTTTTGCGGCAGTCGATTCCTGTGACAAAAAGCATGAAGCCATTCGACGATTACTTGGAAAAGTGTTTTAGGGCCCCTTTAAGTCCAACCAATGGCGTAGAATTCTTCTTCCGACATCAGTCCGTCGTCCAACTTTTTAAGCGTTTTGCAACGGGCTCTGTGCACTGTACTGCTGGAGGTCGCATAAGATAAGTCAAATTATTTTATCATTGACACACTGGACACTGGCTGCGAAGGCCAGCAGAAGCATTCAATTTATGCATTGGTAAAGCCGGAGCCGTATTTCCTATTGGTGAATGTGTTGAATCAGCCAACCGCAGCGGAAGTCGTTGTTGATTTCAGCCTTAAGGTAAGTCACATCTGTACCAAGATAAAAATTAAGAAATATTTACTTTATTCGGAACCTAGACAGACACTCTGCTAAAAGGGTCAATGTTTAGCCGGAGTAGGTATTCGTCTGTTATCGGTATCGATTTTTAGACAAATATCAATGGTATACTTAAGGCAAGCCCGCATGAATAAACTGAGAAACTATGAAGGTAGAAGCGATAGGCATTAAGTGTAGCGCTTTTGTTGAGCGCCTCCAAGCGCAGTGCCTTCACGTCGCCATGAACGATGGCATGTCCATTATTATAGTGGAATACCTGGTCGTACAAGCCGTTATCTCATTTTAAACACAGCCTGAGCTGATGCGTGCTCAGTAGCTAAGGGCCGCTGAATATGCTATGTATAAGGACAGCTGCATACAGCCCATAGTTGTTAGAGTGCGTAGTGCAAAGCAATGCAAAATTTGCCAATGACACTGCATGATATGCCTGTCAAGCACGGCATGTCTGGGAATTGTCATGGCCCACTGGAAATTTGACCTTGGAATGACTACAGCCGACATTGACCATTGACAAGTTCAGTCCTTCGTATGTCCCGCCATATGTTTGACTGGAAGGCATAAAAACCGGTTCTGGTATAAACCACAAACAAAGAGTTTAAAAAAGAAATTTCATCAAATTCGAGTCAGTACTTTAATCAATAAAGAGTGCAACACGCTTGTCCCGCTGATGCATGACAGGGTTTTCAAAAGTGGGAGAACATCGTCGCACTGACTCATGAAGGCCACTTCCTGCTATCGCATTGCCGGATATTTGCGATGAAACGGTCGGAACATATGGTGCAGAGCAACACTTCATAAATTGTGCAGAGAAATGTTACGCACACCTCATTTCCAGCAGTACAACATCCCCTGCCCCTGCAGCTCTTTTGAGCCTTCATATGGTTGTGGTCTGCTCCTGTAAAGCGTACTTCACCCCATCTCCTACTGTATGTACATTTCTTGTGATTTCTTTCGCTGTCCAAATGATCGAGCATTGCTGTTGTTCCTGAATAAATGGGTATTTTTGAAGACGTGTGTGATACGAAGAAAGATCTTCCTACGCACAATTCAACCAATTTCAGGCATTGCAAAGATCGTGGCAGTGGACCTTTTCGTAAACGGCAGCGCCGCTCCAGTCCCTGGTGGGCGCGCAAGACCCTGTGGTGGGTGCGCGGAGATAAGCGAGCCGCCCTCCGTCCAACGCTGGTCCTACGGTGTGCTCGCGTAATTGTGTGCGTGTGCTCGCGCATTTGGAATATCTAACTGTGCCGCGTGATCACTACAGGCTTGTCCTAGTGAAAGAATGGTGTCAAGACGAGGAGGCGGAATGACAAACTCTTTTTTCGGGTTGTGATAACAACTTGAAGGATGCACACATTTCTCCCCACTAGCTCCATAAAAACTAGAAGATGAATAGGCAGTGGCGGCGGCGAATGAACAGACAAGAACGAGCAGAATGGTTTACACTTTGGAAAGTCTCTGCGCACGATATTTTGCCCGCTTTAAAAATTATGCAGCCTGAAATGGCATCTTTATACCATGTTTGACTTTGTGGGTAGTGACAGTGGCCTCGCAGAATTACGACGGGAAATCCCCAACTCCTTCCTCCAGGCATATTTAGGGAGCTTTTGAAACAACCGAGTCGGGGCACTGGCATAGTTACCACAGATCTAAAATAATTATGGAACGTATCGTGAAATAAATCAAAGATTGTCTAAGCTATACTTTGTACTCGGTGTTAAATTTAAGCATATCTGTAAACGAGAGTAAAATGCGAAAGGCGGAGAAAACGTGTGAGCATACACTCTTGAAGTTTCTTTTATAGCAGAGAGTTCTATGCCGGGGTCCCCAAGCGGCTCGATGTAGCACGCGACACGATGAAGCACGCTCACACTTGGTGCCGCTTCTTCACTAAAAACGAAAAAAGGGAGTGGGTGCGGCGGATAACCCGGAAGTAATTAGGAGGCCGGATAACATTCTGGCAGCCCTCGGCGCAAAAACTTTCTTCGTTTTGAAAGCTCGCTAGCCTGATATGGCATGTTTGGTTTCACCGTGCTTGGCTTCGTGGGTAGTAACACTGGCCTCACGGAATGACGGCGGAAAATTTCTCAACAGCTTTGTCTAGGGAGCCTTTGAAAGAAAGCTATTACGGCGCTTTCCTAGATTTGACATTGGCGAAAAGTCACACGGTCCTTTCTGCATTAGCCTAAGGCGACTGGAAGGGGAAGGCCATCTTCTTCCGTTTCTCTTTCTTATTTTTCTTCTTGGTCCTCAACCACCTTGCAAGCTCCTGACACCTTACGCGGATTTACACTGCCTGCGGGATCTGAGGTACTGCAAGCTACATGCACATCGCATTGTTTTACAGCGAAAGCTGTTATGAGAGAACAACAGCCGATCTTGGCGCTGTAGATGTCCGCCGCCGCCGGAATCCGTAACCGCGATAAGAAAAAAAAAATCCACGCTCGGATAGGATTTCAACCCTGGCCCTCTGCGTTGCAGTCGAGTATTTTACCACAGATCCACGTTGGTGCTTCCGACTGCTATGCAAAAATACCCTACACAGGCGTCCTGTCGGGCAAGGAATCGTATTAACATATGTCATATCTGTGGAAGCAGAGTAAAATAGCTACCAGGCGTCACACAATGCGAACAGCGCAATGAGTCGGTCGTTGAATGCTTCCAACCCATTACAAATGGCTCAGCCATAATTCATCGTCATGAGCCACAGTGCGAACAAAGTTCACATAATTCCTTACAGATGTGAAGCGGATACCACGATTCTCCGCGGAACGACAAATTATGGAATAGTGGGTGCTTCTTTACTTCGTGAAAATTACGATAGTTTATGGAGTAGGGGGCATCTTGCATGTGCACTTGTATTAGTTCCCCAAGGAAGTCTGCAACGGGATCTAGAAAGGCCGCTCTTCTTTCTTTCGCTGTGACTGTGCTGCGTGTTCCGCGCACACTTGGCGATCTTTTCTATCGCTTCCGTGATCGACCTTCCTTTGATCATGCCACATCATCGGCTGACGTCATAATAATGTGGCAATGACGTCACAAATTTCGGCAATCTGAGACGTCATAGATGGCGTCATATTACATTCATGTCATGCGACTTTGGGTATGCTGACTGCGAACACACACTAATTTAGGCATCGTATGGCTGTTCAAGGACTTTTATTGTATTACGTAGATTTATTAGCATCGCTCGAGTCCATGCCGACAAGTTGTCGCGATGCATCTTCAGGTCTCGCAAAATCTCGAAGCATTCTTTACTCATGAACCACATAAGACATTCGCCTTAATAATTCGGAGTTGTATGGTGAAATAAACGAAATGTTCGATGCGGCATGCTTTGAACTTGGCGTTAAGTTGAAGTATAGCTGTAAATGATAGTGAGAATCGAAAGGCGGACATGACGCGGGAGCGTACACCCTTGCGATTTCTTCCATAATATCGCGCGAGTGTTCCGTGCGAGTGGTGGTAGTGCCTAATATGGGGATGAGTAACTAATGCAAGCTTGAAAGGAGGTGCCCGGAAATCGTTGTCAAAACTACCACACCGACGACCGACATTCAATCTCCGCATTCAGTGGCCGCTCGTTCAGACGACGTAACCGAGAAAACAAGGATCAATAAGTTGTTGCCGCATATTGTGCAGAAAAGCACGGCATATGTGTTACTTGTGTTAATGCATTTCATCCAAACGAAAGTGGTGTGCTGCCAAGAAGTGCTGAGGGAACGTATAATCACCGTTATAGCATTCCGTACATTGATTAGGAAAGCGCGATGCAATGTACAAGGAAAACATATCTTGTTTCTTTTTCTTCATTACAATGCAGAACAAATATTCGAAGTTCAACAATGCAAGTTTAGACAGGTGTGCGCTATCGAAAAATGGCACAGTGCAAAGTTCTACGGTTAAGAGGACCATCTGTGCGTGAATCTTTTTCAGTATAAACAGCTGTTCATTCAGTTTACGAGCCCGCTCTGTGCGAACGCAGTGCGGGGAAGCGGTTTTCGCAGCAACAGCCTCACGCCGCACAAAGAAAGGCGTGCGCTCTCAGCGAAAATATTAATATAGTTGCTGCTAGATTCAGCAGCGCCGCTAGACATTCCTTGGTGGATAGAACATGTATTACACCGTAGCCCGCGACGACCAGCACGATTTACCTATGAGTGAACATCGCATGATGGTATCCCGAAATGGCGTATGGCGACGAACCACGTGCCTTACGCCAAGCCTGAACGCGCGGGTGAAGTAGAGGACTGAGTTCGGAGCTCTTTTTTCCTCGTGCTGCACTGCGTCGGCGCATGATGGTGCGCGCGACTCCAAGGACAGGTGTATTAGCCGCACGGAAGAAGGAAAGAACTGCAGAGAGCGCCAGCCCAGCCCGCGAGCTGGCAGAGAAGTGTGGAGGAAATGACGTTTTATCGGCCGCATGCACTAGGAACCATGGCGTCGTTGCTATATTTACGTGGCGCGCCGTGTTGTGTAGCGGCGTCGGCGTGTACGCTTCCGTAGGTCTCGTAGCCGAACCGTGCCGGGCAGTAGCGATTCTTTGTGCCGCTTTGTTAGCTCAGCAGTGTTCTCCCGGTGGTTGTTATATCAAGAGAGAGAGAGAAAGAGAAGAGGAAAGGCAGGGAGGTTAACCAGAAGAACGTCCGGTTTGCTACCCTGCACTGGGGATAAGGGAACGGGGAATAGAAAGAGAAAGAGATAGAGAGAGAAGGAGAGCACTGCACGTGCAAAGGGGTACAATCAGTCACTGAGGCTGAGGCTGACCTACATTACATCAGCGCTCTGATATTCCAGCAACGTGTATAGAACCTATATGTAGCCCAGGTCTGCACAGTGCGTGGAACGAACGCGCATCCATGTACCGTACAGCGGATGAAGCAGATGAAAGATTTGAATAGTTCAGTGAAATATGCTCGGGCACCACGACAGAACGTAACTGTGCACGTTGAACTCCTTGCAGGTCAGTGACGGTTGTGCAATGTTCGTGCTTGTCACAGCGGCCGGAACATTTGTGCCCTGCAAGACGAAATGGGGACACCATATATATAATTCGTGTTCTTCGCCACATTTCCCTGGAGCGTGACCGCCCAAAACTGGTTCACTGAGAACGGTTCATCAAGTCATGACCTAACTACGTACTTGAGCTCGCAACCTGCCGATGGTTTAGCCATGGATCTATATGTCGTAATGTACTACACGTACGGTGAAGTGCGAGTGTTGCCGGTCATTTGTTTATTGCCGTGAGATTGCGCGGTCGCTTCTAGCTCGCAGGCTGACTGAAAGCCCAAACAAATGCAAACAAAGCAGCAGCATAAAAATAATGCGTTTAAAAAAAGCTCGTTATGGTGAAGCGCTGAAAGAAACGGAGATTTATGAAGAACACAGGACACGGCGCTTGTGACGTGGTTACGCCGTGGCCTGTGTTCTTCATAAGTCTCTGTTTCTTTTAGCACTTCACCATTATGAATGTATATCAACACGCCCAACTGGCAGTTATTTTAAAAAAAGCTATGCAAACTGGATGCGCTTGGTCGTCGCAACATAACTTGACTAGTCCGATATCATATAGCATCTTTATTTTCGCGTAAGCTAATAAAAGCAAGATCTATAAGAATAAATTAAAATGCTTGTATCAACTTCGTTCAGCTGAAGAGCAGATTACTCGGACGAAATCATTTCGCCAACGGTATCGCGGTTACCCGGAGTGTTGATTTCCGTTCCGTTGTTTTCGAGTCGTCACGGCACACGCGTCGGGCATGCGCGGTTTTCGAGAGACGTGCGTTCTACTGCGCTCCTCGCATGTAAGGAAGAGTGGAGAATCGGACCAGTTAATATGGCCGACTTCCGGCTTCACAGAGAATGACATCAGGGCCCCTCCTCAGCTTTTAGATGCGAAGTAAGGCGGAGCTCAATCCGGTGGTGGTGGTGGTGTGCGGCGTGACCACCATTACTGCGCATGCGCATACCCTCTCCACACACCTCCTCTCCACTCACCCTCTCCCCTTCCCATCTCCACTTTCCCTCTCCCATACCCCTCCCCTTTTCCACTCTTCCTCTGAAACGCGGGCTAGACATGCCGAAATTCTCTCCTGCGCAACGCCGCGATGAGCTCGAGCGCATGCGCGTCCCCTCCCCTTCTCTCTCCTCTCCTACGCCGGCCCCCTCTCGCCCGCCTGTCGACCGCGTTCCCCGCTCGCCCTGTGAGAATTAACGGCCAGGCTAGATGGAAGATACGACGCGCGTAGCGTCCCTCTTCTCGTTCCACGACACGAGGTCGGTAGCATGCCCAACGAACGCCAACGAACGTCCTTGTCTATATTTTGCGCTGTTTTTACATCCCAAGCATGAACCACCAACTAGCCCAACTTTCGCAATTATCGCTGTTATGAATGCCAACGGAACGCGATCGTGCAAGTGCTCCGGCTTCGCATCGCCTCATGGTCCCCTTTAGCGGGAGATGGTGTTTTCCTTCCCCGATGATTAGCCACCAGTAGCGGACTTTACGATTCTAATCCGAGAGAGGTCCGCCTCTAGCTGTAATGCACACCTCTGAGCAAGTAAAAAGGAAGAAAATTTATTTCAGGGGATCTAGTAAGGCACATTGCTAAAAGAGGCAATGTTGTGCTGGAAAGTTTGTTCATCCGTGAATGGTATCGCGTTTTTAGAGAAATGTCGACGGTATAGTTAGCCATAAGCCGCATGATTGTGTTGTGAAACTATGGCGGTAGAAGAGGATAAGCACTAAGTATACGTTCTCTTCTTAACTGGCTCCAGTGGAAGTTAGGTGTATTTTTCCATGGACTGCAAAGCATTCACACTTTGGTATAAATACATACTCACTTATATATGTTTCAAACATCTTGTGTTCATGTTTAAACATCCTTGTGCATACCACGTGAGGTGCACAAAGCTTGTAATGCCTCCAATCATGGAGTCAGTGCAAAAGCTTTCGGGCAGGGGAATCGATACAATCGACAGGGAAGAAAACGAAGAAGAAAATGGCTTTCGCCTTCGATCGAGTCGTTTTAGGCGAATGCATAGGCGGCCTTTTTCATTGCTTCAAAGCGAAGCTGTCTATGCGAACATTGTGCTGGTGTGGTCGGCTGGTCCCTAAGGCAGGTCACGTGACCAATGGAAAAGGAGGAGCCTCGTGACAGGGGTAAAGAGAAGGCGGCTGCGTGATCGAAGACGGCGATCCGGTGTAACCGAGAAAACCCTGAAATAAATAAATACTACAAATATATCAGACATTGGTGATTCAAACACGAGAACCTTAAGAAAGTTCGGCATCAGCAGCGTTCATGTTCATCAGACGAATGTAAAGCATAAGAATCGAAACTAGGCTTTCTGCGTTGCAGTCAAGTATTCTATCATTGAGCCACCCCAGGCCTTGAAGCTGCTTTGAAAAAAGTACCTTTGAAATAGCATTAGTACTAGAAAACTAAGATCTTATGTGACTTGATATCAGTGCAAACATCAATTGTGGCTCCAGAGCTGTCTATAAAATTTTATAACGAAGTAAAAACATTACATATGTACTCTCGTGATACAGTCATGTCGGGTTAACGCCAGTTGAGGTTCCAGTCTTGCCTCCGCTTTTATTACACTCCTAAACATTACATGTGTACTCCTATGACTCAGTGAGTCATATTCAAGCGTTGTTCGACACCAGAGGAGTACGCTAACGAATGATATTAGGAAGCAATAACTAGCGAGCCAGCGGTGCGAGCCAGCGGCGCGAGCGGGCGAGCGGAGAAGGCAGCGGAGCGCAGCTCGACAGGAAGAGTGATAGCTGAGCGACGCTCTGCTTGTTTCAGCGGAACAAAGACCCTGAATAAGATAAGCTTTACAGTGCAGTGAATCGCTGCGCCACCTGTTCAACAAGGTTGAAGCAGCTGTCGATAGAGCAGATGCTTTCCTTCGTCACCTGCCGAATAAAATTGAAGCTACTGCGTGAAAGAATTTTGCAAAAGGCATTTTTATTAGATTGCAATAGTTTCATTGGAGTTGCCGCCGACGATATGCAGACGCCGCTCGTGTTGGGGGCTGCCATCTTGGAAGACACTCCCACGCTCGTCCGCTGCACTGTTCCGCTAAGGAGACGAAATGAGCGGGCGAGGGGCTCGTTCCGTGACAACGGCGGCTTTCGCAATGTACCACCCCCCAGCTGTTACAGCCTATCCACATCATCGCACCGCAGCATACACTTCGTTTCGATAAAAGTGGCGTGTGTGTTCGAACGTGAGTGCTGGCGTTACGTCAGACCGTGTGGCTGACGTTATTGTCAGGACCGTGCGAGGTCAAACGACCCTGTTGTCGCCGAGCGTTCGGTAAGCTCACGATGTGCATACAACTACTCCTTTACACAGAACACGTTGATCCACCTCGCAACGCTTGGCTCAAAGCCATAATATGCAGTATAGACGGCTACTCGCTGACTGCTTTGGCGTGAAACCGATTCCCACAATCGTGGCATCTGTCGATTTTAGCAGCAAAGCTGTTGTTCAACCCTAACGGCGGCACAGGTGTTTACAACAAATTCGCCGCGTCGTTGCCTATAAAACCGCCGACGCACAGCACCGCCGCGCATAGCGACGGATGGAGACGCCGAGTATTGCGGCCCATGGCGGTTTAAAAGCCATCGTTGAAAAGAGGGAGAACCGCAATATCTGGCCCAAAGCCACGGCCCACGGCGGAGACATCGCCGCGCAGCCTCCACTCTATATTTCATAGCCTGGCTGCTCCAATCGTACACGTGGAAAGCATGGGGGGCGTCCTAAGAGAGTGCGCACTCCCGAAGTGTAAACTTATCGCGCGAACAGTAGACGAAAGCTATGTAGAAGGCACACTATGACAAACGTTACAACATGAACAACCAACGCCTCCTCAAGAAAGATACCTGCCGCGTGAGCCCAAAAAACTTCTGCCTACCCCTTTCCCTCTTACCGATTCTAATCGAGGGCAGTAGCTGGCGATCCTTGCGGTGGCCGCTTGCAACACACATTTGCCGCGTGCGCACACTTACCCCCCTCTACGTCATACCACGCCAACCCCATGAAAGGAATAGGGGAGAACGTGGCGCCATCTCTCGACAATCGACCCCAACTCGAGGCAGGACGGCTACAATGGGATAGCCAGCGACTCCGCAGGCATCTTTCTAGAGGAGGCGTTGGAACAACCAAGTGGCCGTTACCCTGGCTCTTCTAGGTACTGCCGAAGAGGAAGCCACGCATCTCGAAGCTAGAGGTGTCGGTCGACGGGGAGTGCCAGTGGCGACGGGCCCGTGCTTTTGCTGTGACAAGCTCTGTACGACTTGGAGCAAAACCGTAACGAATTCTTTTTTTACTTTCCTTCCGTCAGGTACTTTACCCATAGGGAACGCCGTCAGAGCCCACACGGGATTTTCTCGCTCCTTAACGATTGCGCGTCAAGATTTTAACGTCTAATTTCGCTGTCCTTGGGTATCACTTGTGGCGCATACGGTATACCCCGGGTGGGGTTATGTCGGGTATGTGCCACACATGACTAGCGAAAGGGGTTCCATGACGTACAGGACAGACAACGATCGTTATTCACGTCGTGACCTGCGGATCGTGTTCGTCATACTCTCACGTCCTCCTATGCAAATTTTGCTAAATGCCAAGTAAGGAGGCGACTATGAGAGAGCCCATAGCTAGGCGGCTAAGATAGATAGATAGATAGATAGATAGATAGATAGATAGATAGATAGATAGATAGATAGATAGATAGATAGATAGATAGATAGATAGATAGATAGATAGATAGATAGATAGATAGATAGAAGCGGTCGAAGTGCCTTTGGTCCGCTAAGAAATGCTTCGAATTTAATACTTCTTTGAATTCCTGCTACGCCTTCCTGAAATTTCTTGTCGAACATTTAAATTCACGGCTTTCGTTTATGCTTACGTAGCTTATAAAACTCTTCGAAATTAGGCTCGATATAAATACAATGCCTCGGTATTTCGCTTCCTGCATATAAAAAAGCTGCACAAGTCCTGCAATTTACGCTAAGGTAGCATCACCTAACTTCTACTGCGCATCTATTTCGGCGTTCGCAAGTGCCATAAAGCAGACAACTAAGGTCTTAAGTACGGCATAATAAAGGGCGCCTGCAACACATCTTTTTTCAATAGATGATTAAACTTCTAGGCATCCATCGAATGGCCACAATCTTGGGATTTATTGCACCACAAATCTATTTGTGCCTTGACGTAGGAAGCTACGTCAGCGACTGCGTCATGCGACTGCGTCTTGTGACTGAGGCCTTCAGAGAAGCAATATGGGGCTCACACGTTCATGGGAGCCTAGACCATCGATCGACATCCCTTTGTGTTTACTATCTTTCTATCTATCTATCTATCTATCTATCTATCTATCTATCTATCTATCTATCTATCTATCTATCTATCTATCTATCTATCTATCTATCTATCTATCTATCTATCTATATCTATCTATCTTAGCCGCCTAGCTCTCGCCTGTTCTAGCTCTGCGCTCTTCTAGCTCTGGGGTCTTCAAGTTCAGGGCTCTTCTAACTCTGGTCTCTTGCTCTGGCCTCTTCTACCGCCATAGTCTCAACCGTGCCGGTTCCCGCTAACTACTCTATTGATATATGTCTAAAATTTTGTGCCGACAGCGACGGACAAGCTTCACATCAAGGCATTGCCTCTTCCAGCAAAGTGCCTTAATAGATCCCCTGAAAGTAACTTCTTCGTCCCTTCTCCCTGCTCATAACTATTGTACCCAGCGAGAGGCGGACCACTGTCGCATTGAGGATCGCAATGTTCGCTACTGGTGGCTGGCCATGGAGGAAGGAAAAACTGAGGACAGGCCCTGACGTCATTTGCCATGAAGCCTCGGTGAAGACGGAAGGAGGTCATATTGTCTGTTGAGACTCTCCCCTCTTGTTTATACGTGAACAGCGCAGTAGAAGGCAGGTCTCTCTGTACGCCCCGAAAACCACGTGGGCTACGTGGAGCGCGTGCCGTGGCGATCCGAAACCAATGGCACTGAACTGGACGCGATGGGCCACAGCGATACCGTTGGCGAAATCATTTCGTTCGAATATTCTGCTCTTGAGCTTTGAGAAGTTGTCATGAGCACTGTAAATTATACTGTAATATCTAGCTTTTTTTAGCTTATGTGAAAACAAAGATGCCTTCTCACAAACACCAAGTTACTGTTCCGATGACCAAGGGCCCGCAAAAACGCTTTGGCTTTACGCTGCTGCTTTGTTTTCATCTGTCCTGGCTTTCAGCCAGCCTGTGAGCTAGAAGTGGCGATACGAAAAAGCCGGGACAGTCTCACTTCACTAAAGAACGCTTGCCGATAACTGGCCACACTTGTAATTCACATAGTACGTGCGTACTACGTACATTCCGAGATATAGGCCGTTGGATAAAGCAATGGAAGTTTACGAGCACAAACAAGTATTCTGGTCGTTGCTTCATGAATCGTTTTAACATACTCAACAAGTTTCGGGCAGCTACGCCCCGTATAAATGTGGCGAGCAACAGCGTGCATACACGGGAGCAAGCACAAGAGAACGTCGCTTATTATAGATGCACAGAAAACACGGTCGGCGACGTGCCGGCTTTTATGGTTGGATGGCGTCTCTCACGCGGCACTAGGTCACAGTTCCCGTGTTCCAAAAAAAGCACACCGGCGTCAGCATTGCGCAACCTGTGACCTTGTACATGGTGCAAGTGGGCGAATCACACTTGGCCGCGTGAGCTCTAATGCCGAGAGCACACTGCTAGGAGCGAGCATCGTAAGCAAAAAAGAGAAAAGATTTATACGCAGAATCAAGTTGTTGCCGTGAACATTTATAACACGAAACTACATATATGATGTCCTCATTCCGCGTTGCGGCGCACAAATATTTCGTCTGCTGTCACAATCAGGAACACTGCGACAACGTCACTGATGTCCAAGATGTTCATCGTGCACAGTGGTTACGGGCAGTCATGGTGGTCACGGGGCCTGAACGTGATTTACCTGAGCCCTTCAAATCCTTCATCTGCTTCATCCACTGCACCGCACGTAGATACGTGCTCGTTCCACGCACTGTGCAGACCCCATGGCTATCAGAAGGGATTATAAACGCAGCTGGGTACAATACCCGCAAGAGAACACTGCGGAGTCAGGAACGCGACATGAAAATGGCGACTGTCCGCCACGGATCGGTGCGAGACCTACGGAAGCGCATATGCCGTCTCCTCTACACGACACGGAGCGCCACGTTAGTACACTCTTGCCACGTAACCGAAGCAACGCCTCCATTGTGCCCAGTGCATATGGCCGCTAAGACGTCATTTCTTCCATACGTTTCTCCGAGCGTGCCGGCTGGGCAGGCCCTCTGCTTGTACCGCGTTCGCACAGAGCGGGCTCGCAAACCGTATGAATACCTGTTTCTATTGAAAAAGAATCGCGAACGGACGGTCTATACTAGCCGTGCCCAGTTCTGTAGTGCGCAATTTTTCGATAGCGCACGTTTCATGTGTACTTGCATTGTTGGACGTTGACTCTATGTTCTGCAATTGTAAGAATAATAAAAAAAATTACAGCATATCCACGGAGTGAATGATGATGAGTGGGCGAAGCTGCAGAGGTTCATCGGTAAACCGTGAATCTTCCGCGAATTCTGCCCAGTACATCATCACCGACGTGAGATCGGGCGCGTTTATACTAAAGGTTCGATGAGTTATGACGACTTGCAGCTCACTTTAATTTTACATGTACGCTGTGAATTTTCATTGTTTAGAAACCATTGCTTTAGAAAACATCTGGCGTCTTTCGTTAAGCAGCTGGCGTCTTTTCGTTTCGCTTTAGAAACATCTGGCGTGCTTTCGTTTGCTTTTACAAAACATCTGGAGTCTTTCGTTGGTTTATTCATCAATCAACGGCGTTTTGAACAAAATCTTATTGTTTGATCACGCACAGGAGAAATCTCACCAGGCACTACCTTGGAGGTAAAGAATGGCTGCTAATGGGAATGAGAGACAGAAGAAGTCGGCTTTTAGCTAACGCTGCGAATTTTTTATTGTTCAACAACGCACAGGAAAAATCTCCCACCGGCACCACCTTGGAGGAAAAAGCGTAAGACTGGTTACGCACTACGACTACTACGACTACGACTACGAGGGACGAACGGGTGCCCCCTTAAGGAGCTTCGCCCCTAAAACGAGACATATTGATCCTTCTTACATTGCTTCACAGTTTGCTAATCGATGCACGGAATGTTCTAACGGTGGTTATGCGTTCCATCAGCGTATCTTCGTCATGTGTATATGTCTTGGCGAGATGTGTCGCCCCGTGGCTCCCGTTTTGGCGTAACGCATTAACACAAGTAACATATATGCCACGCCTTCCTGCACAAAGTGCGGTCCTTGTTGATGCTTGTTTTCTAGGATGAGTGGTATGAAATAACGGCCACCTATTGCGTAGTTTGAATGTTGGTCGTGGGCGTGCTAGTTCCAAACGTCCATTAGTTACTCGTCGCCGATATTAAGCACTACCACGTCGCGTACTGAACGCTCGCAAAGAAATCCTTGCCTTAGAATTTCTCTCTTTCTCCATATTTATATCTCTTGCTTTCTCTCTCTCTCGCTTTCTTCTCTCGTTTCCCCCTTTTTCTCTCTCTGTACTGATCGTCTCGCCTATCACACTTATTGCATCCCACATCGGAGAAATCAGCGCTTGTGTTTTGGGAGATTATCAATAGATGAAGACGACGAAGACTACGATTAAGAAGAGGACGAAGAGAACGAGTGCCGGTTTACGATGATGATTTTCTTTTGACACCACACAAACTACGGAGAGCAACAACAGTTTTGCTCTTAGAACACTCACAGGACGGGCGTCCTAAGTATAGTCGTTCAGGGAGACCAGCGGATCGGAAGAAGCGCAGCATCGCTTGCACGGGCAGCTTCCACGACGTTAAATCCTGTCGATGGCGTAGAATTCTTTCTTCCTACACCGGTGTGTAGTCCAAATTACAGAGCGTGTTGCAAAGGGATAGTCTCGGTGCACTTTACTGCGGTCATTTGCATAAACCAATTGCTTCATCACTGCCACAGCGGTCACAAGCTGCGAAGGCGTACATAAAGAATGAAATTATGTATAGGTAAACTTTTCGAGATAGCAACCTGCACGAGAAATTGGTATCGATGAGAGGCTTTTCAGATAATTTTAATATATTGGCTGAAGCACGAATAGCTTCTAGTTCTGTTATTTGTTTTTTGTTTTCTTTCTGCACATGTTGTTGTTGTAAGGGTCTTTATCGAGGCGAAACCTTTCGTGTTTGATGAGACATTTAAGTATCATTCAAACACCTAAAGTGACGGTCGGTGCCGTGTCAACACGACTCATGCAAGAAATAATCATGGCATGATGACCTCACCCTGTGCCGTCGTCATGATGCGATAGGTCGACAAAATTTGTGGCGTCACCGAGATGCCGCGTAATATTATATGATTAAATCATCACACGACATCTCGCTTGGTCATATGTGGGCCGAGACCTGAAGCACCTGAGGTGCAGAAACTTGCAAGGCCTCTTATCTCGGAGGTTGTGCAGAACCACGGTAGGTACAGAAAGCGTTCGGAGCCGGAGCGATGGATACTTCTTTTTTATCTGGAGTTTAACGTCCCAAAACCAAGATATGAATATGAGGGACGCCGTAGTCAAAGGCTCCGGAAATTTCGACCACCTAGGATTCTTTAACGTGCAACTAAATCTAAGTAACCGGGCCTCAAAGAAATTGGCCTCCATTGAAAATGCAGCAGCCGCGGCCGGGGTTCGATCCCGCGACCATCGGGCCAGCAGTCTAGCGCCATAACCTCTAGAACACGGTGGCGAGGCGGGTCGATGGATACAATCGCCAAAATATCAAAAGAAAAAAGAACCCTTCCGTCATTGAGTCATCTTGGAAATAAGGAACACTGTGAGTTTGTGATGTTTGTGCCAGTGTCGTATGCAGGCCTACTATTTAATAAACTTTCTGTCAGCGTAGAAATATCCTAGCTAAGTAGGATACCGACGCGTTTGCGTGTGATGTCGTATACGTTGTCGCTGATTGTTCCAAATATATTTAATTATCCATCTCCAGCGGACATTACGATTCATTCAATATATTTAATTAACCACCTGCAGCTAACACTGTTACTGTAAACGCGATTGAGACCCGCCTCTTGCTGTGATCTGTAGCTCGGTGCAAGAAAAAAGGAAGAAAACTTTTCTTTCTCTTGAAGCTGGGAAGACACTTTGCTAAAAGATGCAATGCTTTGCCGGAAAGTTTATTCATTTATCATCGGCACTGCGTTTTAGACGAATATCAAAGGCGTAGTATAGCTCGAAGCTGCACGACAGAGTTGAGAAACTGTGGCAGTAAAACATGATAAGCATAAAGTACAGCGCTTCTGACTGAGTGGCTCCATTTGCGGTAGTGGACGGTCTCTGTTCAAACCTTCGATAGGTCTATTATTAGGTTCAGCTGCACGTAGCTGTCCGGTAGTATAGTGCATAGTACTGTAAATCATTCGTGCTTACTTCTAAGCACAGGCTTAGTTGTCGTGTACTGGCAGTGTAAGGAGAGTTTCAAGAAGCCCTTGCATAGTAGCGGATGTAGTACTGTAAAAGTTTAACCTCTTCTGTGCCAATACATTTCGACTCAACCCATGAAAACTTCGCAGATATCAGGAAAGAAAACGAGGCTTCAGCTGGATTCAGTGGGGTGGTATGTAGAAAACAATCAAATGACCACTACGGCATGAACACATCGACTTATCATGTATGTGATTATGTAGTACATATGACACGCATGCCGTGAGCTATCATCGTGTTCGTGGTGTACTCATGTAATGTCATACCTTGTTTGGAATAACAGAGTATAGATAGATAGATAGATAGATAGATAGATAGATAGATAGATAGATAGATAGATAGATAGATAGATAGATAGATAGATAGATAGATAGATAGATAGATAGATAGATAGATAGATAGATAGATAGATAGATAGATAGATAGATACGGTCAAAGTGCCTTTGTTTCGTAATGAAATGTTTCGCGTTCAACAGAGCCCCGAAACATTTATTAAACATGTGAGTAGGTCGACGAGATGAGAAAAAGCCGACGCTTGGGCAGGACCCCAAGAGAAGGGGACGTCCTTTTTAAGAAGGCATGTGAGGGGCTGCGCAATCGCTGCAAAATCTTTAACAAAGCGGCGAACATACGAGCATAGGCCGAAAAACGAGCGAACGTCCTTGGAAGAACGTGGAGTGAGAAAGTTCGTAACGCCGCGTATTTTTGCAGGGTCAGGCCGTATACCCGCAGCGTCAACAAGATGGCCAAGCACGGTGATCTCGCGGCGGCCAAAGCGGCATTTTGAAGAGTTGAGCTGAAGGCCTGCTGTGCGAAAGACTTGCAAAATAGCCGACAAGCGTTCTAAGTGGCTTGAGAACGTAGGTGAGAAAACGACGACATCGTCGAAGTAACAGAGGCACGTGGACCATTTGAAACCCCGAAGTAGGGAGTCCATCATACGCTGAAATGTTGCGGGCACGTTACACAGCCCAAAGGGCATGACTTAAACTGGTAGAGCCCATCCGGTGTAATAAAGGCCGTCTTCTCCCTGTCATTTTCATCGACAGCAATTTGCCAATAGCCTGAGCGAAGGTCTATGGAAGAAAAGTACCGTGCGCCATGAAGAGAATCAAGGGCGTCGTCTATTCGCGGCAAAGGGTAGACGTCTTTCTTTGTGATCTTGTTAAGGTGCCGATAGTCGACGCAGAACCGCCAGGTGTTTTCTTTCTTCTTTACAAGAACCACAGGGGACGCCCAAGGACTCGAAGATGGTTCGATGATGTCCTTAGCGAGCATCTTGTCGACTTCCGTTTGAATGACGCCGCGCTCGGTAGCAGAGACGCGGTAAGGACGTCGATGAATGGCTCTTGCGTCCCCGGTATCAATATAGTGGGTTACCAGAGTTGTTTGGCCAAGCTGCGGCGAAGCGAAATCGAAAACGTCGCGGTATGACGCCAACAAAAGGCGGAGTTCCTTGCTTTGAGAAGGGGAAAGGTCCGGGGCAATCATGTCGTCGAGCGGGTCATCAAGTGTTGCACTAGCAGCCGGGCTTCCTACGTAAGTATCTACGTAAGTAGCTGTACCTGGGTGCAAGCGAACCAACTGGACAGCACATAAACGTGGTGGCGACGCGATGGTGTGGTCAGGCATAGCAGGAAGCTCTAACTGTAAAAGGCCAGAAGAACAGTCGATAAGGGCAGAATGCAGGTCTTGTGGTCATCGAAGCTCACACGCGCAGTACACATTGCAAGAACACAAGGTGTACCGCCATTGGCTACACGAACAACAGGTGATGAAGCGGGCGTAAGGACCTTGCGGAGACGGCGAGAAAGGTGAGCGCTCATTACTGATAATTGGGCGCCAGTGTCGATGAGCGCCGAAATCGGTACGCCATCGATTTCTACGTCCAAAAGGTTTTGTCGGGTAGCCAGGGTCAACAGAGGATTTCCGGGTCGGTAGACCAATGCACCTCAAAAACCTCAAAAATTATTATTAAAATTACGCGCAGTCCGCGAGCAGCAGCGGTAACGCTGGTAGTTTCCATCGCTGACGAATAGAGGACCACGCGTTCTGCCGATGATCACAGCACCGAAGGCACACGACATTTATTGCCGCTGTCAGTGTATAGCGTTCTTTTGCTTGTACATTGAGTTTCTTATTTTCTGTGCACAAGTTTGCCCAATGAGCAGTTTTGTTTCTACCAGAGTGACTGCCGCCTTCTTCATCGTCCCCACCACGTGATAATACAATAGGTAGTAGGTATTTCTTGGGTGCACATGTTCTCTCGTTGAAGAAAAGTTGTTAAAATATTGAAAGTTAGTGCGTATATTGATAATGAACGTTTTACGCCAGCAGATAAATAGAACATGAAGTCATTGCAGTTTTATGAGCTCTATACGTACACACAATGCGTCACGAAAAATGTCGCTAGCAGCGTTGTCGCTACTGTACACCGGTGATTCGGTATTGCGTAAGCGGTCTTTTACAGACAAGATAAAACTCCACGCCTGTATTTGCGCCATCGTGCGAAGGATTCTACTGAAGTTCTTGTCATTAGATGGCGACCGGCTAGCTGAGGTCGGCAAGCTGAGCAGCGACTCCCATCAATTACAAAAATGACAAGCAAGAGCCGCTGTCAGCGACTAGCTGTCCTGTTAAAGGGGTCATGAAGCACCCCTTGGGCTGATTGAAAAAACACATCCTGCGGAAAGCTGACACGGCTATGAACTGCTCTGCCAAATATTACAGTCGTGCGCGCCGCGTAATGGCCACAAGCGGAGCGCGAAGTTGCCGTTTCCCCAGGCACCCTCTTTTCAAACAGAGGCCGGTTCTCACTCTCGTCGGTGGGCGGGGCGTCTGTCCGCTGTACGTCGCAAGAGACATAGCATGCTTATTGGCCGATAGCCGACGTAAATCGAGAGCGGCGTTCGGATCAGATGCGCTTCTTGCCGCGGGGTGCCGCCACTTGCCAGAGCCGCACTCCTCAGTACACGGTAGCCGCACTCGCGCAAGCGAATCACAGCGGGAGAGCGATCGCGTTTCATGACGCGCGCTGGCGTAACTTCTTTCCCCCATGCCATCCCTCCCTGTCTAGCTTCCAGTGCGCTCGTCGGCACGAGAAAAGAGAGAAAGCGCTGGGAGCGTGCGCCAAACCCCCGTAACTCCGCTGATTCTTGACGGATTCGAGAAATCTTTGTGGCAATCGATTCGGGAGGCAGTACACTCCGATACTGAGGCCATTAGATCATTACTTGGAAAAGTGGTTCATGACACCTTTAAGCAGCCGAAGCAAACTCTAATAAGTTCTGTCGGAAGTAAACTAATGCACTTTGAGCGAGAAGGACAAAACTTTTGAGATACTAACAGACATTTCATTAAAGTAAAACAAAATTGGTCACATTAAGGAAATTTTCAAGCAAACATTCTTTGCATGGGCGTTCGCTACTACATTATGGTGGTCTATAATTACGAATTTGAGAATGTATCGAAGTATTTTAAGATACATTTGGCAAGTATCGTAGCGGATACAATTATTGCGGTAGTATCTTGTATCTGTATCGCCAATACTTCTTGCCTGGGAATCTTGTATAGTATCGCGATACAATTTCAACGTATCTTTGCCCAGCCCTGGTGATTGGGCACGAAAATTCGAAACACATTCTGCGTAGTATGCCCGCATGCAGTTTTCTTCAACGCTTGCACTGATCACGATACTATGCAATTTATTCCCTTCGCGTCATATTTTATTTATTCCTTTAATTAAACTACTGGTGTGTCTTGCCTACGTAATAATACCACAAGACCGGCTCGAAAAGTATCCTGTAAATCAAAGTTCTCAAAGCAGCGGCAAATAACCGAAGTAGAATGGGCACCATTGTGTTCCGAGAAGGTTTAAAAAAATCACAGCATATCCACGGGGTGAATGATGATGAGTGGGGCGAAGCTACGGAGGGAATCATCTGTAAACCGTGAAACTCTTCCGTGAAATGCGCCCAGTACATAATATAAAGAGTGTGAAACATCGTGTATATATTAAACATCAAACTTTATTGTACTGTTGGTTTACGTGGTCCCTTCATTATCACTTGTGATCGGTGAAATGCAAGGAAGAAGTCCGCTCCCGAGCGAAAGAGCGCCAAGAGCGACCGCATTCCCCCCTCGCCCTGTGCGAGTTAAAGGCAAGGCTAGAGGGAAGACAGGACGCGCGTTCCACGACGCGAGGTCGGTAGCATGCCCAACGAAAGCCAACGGAACGCGATCGTGCAAGTGCTCCGGCTTCGCATCGCCTCATGGTTCCATTTACCGTCCCAAAACCAAATATATTGCTCAAGTGTGCCTTGCGTTTTTCGTAGAAATAATTTCTTTATCATGTACATTAAGACGAAAAGTTGAAAGCTCACTAGAGTGTATCGCCCGCAAAGTATGTCTTTTAGTGTGATTTAACTCTCGTACGGCAGGGTCCTCGCGCCGTTGCCGGTCCAGCTCGCCCGTTGACGATCGGGCGAGGTGGCTACATACAACTACTACTACTACACTTTAAGAAAAACATCTGGCGTTCTTTCGTTCTGCTTTTACAAAACATCTGGCGTCTTTCGTTGGTTTATTTCATCAATCAACGGCGTTTTGAACAAAATTTTTATTGTTTAATCACGCACAGGAGAAATCTCACCAGGCACTACCTTGGAGGTAAACAATGGCTGCTAATGGGAATGAGAGACAGAAGAAGTCGGCTTTTAGCTAACACTTACACTTCTACTTCTACTAACGTTTCCTACTGGAACATGCCAATGGCTGCTAATGGGGAATGAGAGACAGAAGAATTCGGCTTTTAGTTAACGCGCACGCTGCGAATTTTTTATTGTTCAACAACGCACAGGAGAAATCTCCCACCGGCACCACCTTGGAGGTCAAAGCGTAAGACTTGTTACGGACTACTAGATGACGACGACTACGAGGGACGAACGGGTGCCGCCTTAAGGAGCTTCGCCCCTAAAATCGCGGCAGATCCCACGAATTGTGGGAATCGATTTGATGCGAAGCCGTCAGTGAGGAGCAGCTCATGCCGTATGTTTGCTTCGAGCCAAGCGTTACGATCTTCTTCGACGCCTGTGTGTAACTTGAGTATTTGCGTATTGAGTAACGATTATTGCGAAAGCTTGCAAGCCACGTCGCCTTCGCTGACCTGTAAAGGTCCGCGTATGGTTTGAGCTAACGTCGGCACTCACGGTAGAGCACAGACTGCTTTATCGCGACAATGTGCACGCCAGGGTGCGATTATGTGCATTGCATAACGAGTGGTCGTCGGCACATTTCAGCAACGCTTGACTATATAACGAGCTAAGTCATAAGTGTAGACATGAAATATTTATTGCACTGTTATCAAAGTGAATAGCTGACACTGCGGCCGCTACAGGTATCACGCTTGTACAAGTTATTTCACCTAAGCAGTTTGAAGTACTAGCGTCGCTCTGTGGTAGAATGCTCGCCTCTCATGCAGAATTCCAAGGCTACATTTCGGCTGGAGCCTTGATTTTAATTGTTTGCTTACAACGGGAATCGCTAATCTATAACGCCGTCGACGCTGGCACCAGCTTTTCTGCGACAGGGGCTGCTTAACGCTACCACGTTTAAACTTCCGATCTATTATCGCTCGCCCCGAGTTGATATAGACTGTGCGTTCCCTTTGGCGCATACCCGTATACCACCGGCCGCGTTATGCGGGTATGTGCCCCACGTGACCGGTGGGAAATGTTTCATGAAGTACGCGGCAGCCTAGTCACGAAGTCCACGATATTCATGTGAATATCGTGAATTTATGTGAATTCGCATTCATGTGAATTCATCTGTGAATCGTGTCGTCAAGCACTCATGGCCTCCTATGCTAATTTAGGATATACCAAATCAAGGAGACGACCGCGATATCACGAAGACGTAGGTGGATGGATGGATGGATGGATGGATGGATGGATGGATGGGTGGATGGGTGGAATGGATGGACGGGCCGACGAACGGACGGATGGACTCAGCGCTCAGCCCCTGCGACCCAGGGCAGAACCACGCTTCATAGAAGAAAATGTCCGTTTCACTTCCCCTGGTAGAATTTGAAACATCTTATTACGCATTGTGTATGCAAGAGATGTACCACGACGCATTGACACTGTCCTATAAGCCGGGACGTAAAAATTATTTCCAAGCTGTTCAGCATACCACTTGGGTGCCAACGTGAAAACGAACCATAAAGAGAAATAATTGGGGCAGCGCACAGAGAAAATGTGGGGTCAACTGCTTCACCGCTGCCGATTTGGATATCGCAGATAGAAAAGTACTATTTCTTCTTTTTAGCTCTTGATGCCTTCCTTCGTGGCAATAAGTGCGCACGCGTAGAAGTTCGTACTGTTTTTCTTAATCGAATAAAGAAGTTAGAAGCCACACCCAGTACATGACGTTCCTGTGTCACTTTATTGTCTTTGTTTTCCCTATTGAAAATTTATCCACCATGTGGGATGGTGGATTCCACCATCCACCATTATGGTGGGTTATGGTGCTGGAAGATGGTGGCACATGGTGTATGCTGGATGCTGGCGTATGATGGATGCTGGGAAGAGCGGAGCGTAAAACGGCTCTACAGCGTCGGGACCATCGTGATTAGCTGTTACACATAAATAATTGTATAGAAGGCGATGTAGAAAGCATTAGTACAAAAAAAGAAAAAAAAAAGCCGTATGCAAAAAAAAAAAAACTGCCGCCACCGGGAGTCGAACGTACGACCTCCGGATCTCGAGCCGAGTACTTTACCACTACGCCACGCTGACAGTTGCTTTGAGTTCTGCAAAACGACTAGTCAACATACGAATACACCGTTTGGCTTCAGCTTTGTATGTCTCATACTGGGCACAGACGCGATCTTCACATCCTACTAAAATTTGCATAGTTATTAAACGCGAACAAACTGCTGCCGGTAACGGATGGCACGTCGATAATGGCAACAGCGCTAACTTTCTTGTAGAATTCACAACGTAACTCCAAAAAAGTGTCAAGTGGACCGAGGAGCGGGTATAGTGAACCGAATGTTACAGCTAAGTTTAATTGCCGTTTCTCGTTTTTTCCAAAGGGCGACATGTGCAGAAGCTTTATGTCGACTCAAATCTCATTCGATAAATACGTGCGTACAGTTGATTGAGTATTGTGATGCTTTTTTTCGCGCAACCTACAGCGCAGCCGTGCCAGCGCACTGATCTGACGCTGTATCATTAGCTACAACTGCAGAACAGCTCGGCCAAACGCAAGTGCAGTGCGCGGGAAAAATATGCCATCATATTGGTTCAGTAAGGCGTTCGAATTGCCAAGTCTGTGTTCTCGCATACGTGTCAGAGAAGCGCCGGCGAGTGCGACCGGCGACGGTTGGTGAGCGGAGGCGTTTGCTGGAAGCGCGTCGCATCTATGCTGATCGCTTCTTGTGCGGACACCGTACGCAAGAAAAAATGCTTCATTTAGGTTAGCCGATGGCACAGATGTGCTGTAAAGTCATTCGTACTCATCGGAATCGTGTATCCTGAAACCCAGAAGTGCCGATAACACGTAGACGGACTCGGTCGGTAAGCTCTGCCTAACCTTTGGTGGCAATCATGGTGGTAGAATATGATGGTGGAAGTGATACTTGGTCGGGCTTATCTCGACGCAGGCCGAAGGTAAAAGTTTGTGCATTTTAGCTTCGGACGCATTTTCACTGTTACCTTAACCCTTTGTATCCCAGCGTCCACATATGTGGACAATGCATATCAGCGAAGTGGGATCAGTCTAGCCAACGCATTGCCTTTAAAATCGATTTTGAAATGTTGGCATTACTTCAGAATTTCATAAAAACATCTATATGTGTCCACTTCTGTGCACAAACAGCGGTAAGTGCGCACAGAACAATGACGTTCTTCACAAGTCGCCTGTATAGGTGTATGCCTACATATTTTTTATAGGTTCACTCTAAATTCGTAAGAGTTTTTATATTATTGAAATTTATTCGAGAAAAGGAAGGGTTTATCTTGTCTTTGTGTGACTTTTGTTGCACTGTGAGCGACCAAAGTTTTGCAAGTTGAGTTTGCTCTGCGGCGTCCACGTTTGTGGACACCAGGCATACCGAGTTCGTGTAAAACGCTGATAGAACGCCGCATGGTAGTAAGACCCGCTTCGTTGCCGTGCGGCTCTACCAAAACATTATCAGTGATATAGCTAAACACGCCTTGTAGGACGTTATTTAGAATTTATTTGCTTTATTCTGGACGTGGATTAAGTGATGAAGACATGCCATAATTTTCGAGCTGACTAGCAGAAGCGAATGATCCGATTTGGAGGGCACCGGTAATTAGCACGTTGAAGTAGAGCCATCAACAAGCAAATGCCTTATGAAAAATGCTACTGCTGATGATGAAAGCATTCAGTTTGAACGTAACCATGAAAGCACTGGTAATGATGATCAACCACGATAAAGATGATGACGACACGTTGAAGTAGAGCGGTGGGCAAGCAGATGGGCCTTGAATGGTGATAATGATGGTGATGATGAAGGCGTTGAATCAGAGCCATTAGCCATCGGCCACGTGACCCTTTTTGTGATGATGATGATGATGAATATAATAATAATAATAATAATAATAATAATAATAATAATAATGATGATGATGATGATGATGATGATGATGATGATGATGATGAACGCGTTTGAACTGATGTGGCGTTGGATTATGGTAAGTAGTGATGATGATAGTGATTATTGTGTTGGAACAGAGCCGTCGGCAAGCAAAGTTCCCATGTCCGATGAAAAGGATGATGGACCCAGTGTAACTGGTGTTCCCCAGCGTCCACATATGTGGACACTGTTTTCTTGTAGAACTAAGCTAAAACTTCCCATGTTTTGGTTTATTCCCACTTTCGTATGTATTGTAATTGCCTATACGCAAAAAAAATATTACTTGCGCAGCTGGATTGGCCATGGGATACAAAGGTTTAAAGTGCCGCTGAGGTAAGTGAGTGTGCAAGAATTGCCAGAGTTGCGTTTCTAGCGTGGTGGTATCAAGCGGCGGCTGTTTTCGGTCTACCCGCTGGAAGGGCTCATTTACTTCTCGGCAACTGCGCGCCGATTGTAACACAGATACTGTCGCTGTTCACACAGACACTTCTAGACTTGTAAACATGACACTGGAGCAAGCACATCGCGGATGTAAACCTGATAAGTACGTGCGTAAAATGTAAACATTCACGGCTGCTGTGCTCCACAATCTTGAGGCGGTTACGCCGCATGAATAAAAAAAAGCGTGCTGAAAAGCTTAATGACCGCGTTGGCTTCTTTGCACTGTAAACATATTGTTCTACACATTGAACAGCAAAACATTAGAAGTGACAGTGATTTCACATAAGTCACGTGCACTTCCATCATGCCCCCGTCATCCAGCTTGTTCACCAAGCCATCCACCGAAACACGTTTTGCTCGCCACCATCAGCCAGAATTTTCCACTTAACACCAAAAAAAGCTCGCCACCACCACCACCACCTGCCACCATTTTTCCACTCTCGCCACCATCAGCCAGCATTTTCCACTTAACACCAAAAGAAGCTAGCCACCACCACCACCATCTGCCACCCATTTTTTCCACTCTCGCCATCATCAGCCATTATGACCACCACAGTTTCCAACACATCCACTATTGTTTCCACCTTGTCCACCAAGAATTCCAGCATCCACCAACCCACGATTTTCAATAGGGTTGGTTCGGATAATTGTCCCGAAGACGCTAATGACCAAAGACGCAACTGATATCATACACGGGTAAAACTCAGCGATAGCGCAGTCATACCAACTTTAGGGCTGCCCTTCATGGCGTGGTGTTCACCCTTACAATTTTCGAAGTAGCGTCCCGCATTGCGTAGCCTCAACGGGCTAGAAAATAATAATAAAAATTCGTTTTATTTTGTAGCACAGAATCTTTATTTCACAGAATGTTAACACACAACAAGTAATCACGTGGTATATAGCGTAACAGTATGATTGTATACCGCGAAATTAGAGAGCCATACGCTCGGGTAAGTAGTAGACGCACTGATTTCAGGTTGGAAGAAAGGTGAATTCTGGAACTCATAAGGGACTCAAGTTCAAGTTGATGGCACGACGACAGCGCCACGCTGCGGTTCTGAGAGAAGCGCTGGCGCAAGTGCGTGCAAGTGCAGCCGACTCAGCCTACTTGTCGGCAGCGAGAACCAACGTTACTAGAACAAAACTCAGTTTCAAGCTCCGTATCTCCGCCAGCGGAGGAGGGTGGTCCGAACGGCGGTCGCGAGAACTAGCGGCGCTGCAGTTCCGTCTTGCTCCACTATCGGCGCGTCGTCTGCTGCCACGGCATAACGCTGCGGTACACCGCGCAGTTGCTCGCGGCAACTGCGCGGCAACTTTCTTATTGTATTAGTTAGGTGGATGCTTAGGTGGATATGCATAAGGTCGTCTGTATGCATTGGCCCGCGTGCGTTGTTCATTGATTGGCTAAGAATCGATGTTCGGTCATATTGCCACGCCCACTTCTTGTTTTATTTTGATGTATTCGGGTTTGACCAGCAAGGACGGTTATCAGCGCCCGACGCTGTCCGCGAAGCAGTGTTCGAGAAGCTTCGCGATCGTAGATCGTTTTGGTAAGATTGCGCCGCTGCACGCGAAGGTTCCAGCTTTGTCGAGAGATAACGCCGCCCCAGCGATATCGCTGGAAAGTTCGATAGCGCCTGTATAAATCCGACGCCCTTGACCGCTTGTCATTTGATCGACGGTCGACGCTCTGTTCGCCGCTTTCAGTGTATTGCTGTAGTTTGACTTTGAGTTTCTCGGCCACAAGTTCGGACGAATAAAGAGTTTCAACTCCGACCTGCTGACTGCTGCCTTCGTCGACGTCACGACCCTGTGACAATATTTGAGCTGTCTACATTGCGCTTAACTTCCAGGCATAAGAGTTTCTAAGTGAATGAGGGTTTTCAGCGTAATTTTTATAACTACCACAGCAATTTTAGCCGCTGCCGTCTTATCTAGACCAAGAACAACCCAACACGTTTGTAAAAGCCTTTATAGTGTACAAAGAAGCGTACTTACTCGAGATACAAAAAACGTTCTAGAAAAAACAGTACTCGTGTTTCTACAATTTATTGAAAAAATTGTTTTCGAAAAACATTGCCAATGCTCTGCAATGTTTACAAGACACGTTTTCGCGACGGTTTAAAAGGATACTGACCCAAAATCGGAAAATTTTACGAGAACTCCGTAAATGAAATCTCAGTGTGCGATTACATCGAATAGATGTCGTCTCTGAGCAATTTTTTCAGCGATAGTTGTATTTTCGGTGTCTCATCTTTTCTACGTCGCATCCTTCTACGGTCCTTACACAATTCGAACAGCTCGGCCGTGATGTGAGCACCGAGCAGTTATTCGCGCGTACTCTGTCACAGTCGTCAGTATTCAACTTCAGTTTTTCAACTTCACCGAGCAGATGTTCCATGCCCGCAGCACTTACACTGTACGACAGCCGTTTGCGTTCGTGCTGTAGCCGTTCACTACGCAGTTAAACTGCTCGTAAACTACAATTATCTTTTGCACAATAAGTCTCCCCGTTTCCCGAAGCAAAGTGTGGGATTGGGCTAGTTGGTATACATTTATTAAACTGCTCAGCGCAAAAGATTTGACACGTACAGCTAGAAAAGACGAGAACCAGCGCTGGTCCTCGTCTTTTCTATGTGTACCGTGTCAAATTTTTGCGCTGAGCAGCCCGTTCCCGAGCCGGCGGAGTGTAAAATATTCCGCACATCTTGTTGGATACCTCGTCGTAAAATCTCTCGAAATCCACTGCTTTGAAGGCATGGGCGACAGCTGACAACTGATCGAATGTCAGTGTGATGCGACTCTCAGTCTCGGTAGCGTATATACGTAATCGCCTGCCTTTCGTTTTGTTGTTCTATTTCTGGCGGCTCCTCCAAACTGGGCACGGAACTTTCGCGGGACGCCGTGCGTTTTGGGGAGGATTTGCGCCAAAACCCGAACATTTTGGCTTTGAAATGTGGGGTGGAAGTGCTGGGAACAAGCGCGGCACGGCACCGGGCGCGAGTTCCCACTTTCCACGTGGGATCAAAACCTCTTGTCTCGCAACGACACGACGATAGTGCTTTACAATGTCGTCACTCTCAAAATGAACGTCACAGGCCCTGCATTTCGCAGTAAGCTTTCTATCTTTGCGAGTGCGAAGCTTGAATGGCGTAGGGTCTTTTGGAGGTCCGAGAAGTGTCATGAAGCTGAGTCGGTCGTTGCGGTAGCCGCTCTTGCAGCCCGGCGCAAAGCAAGTCGGCATACCGCACTGTGAATCTGTTCGCCCTCGTTACGCTTCGTACATCACTTCGTACAAGACGCTAAGCCCGGTCAAGAACAGTCCGCAAAAATGACGAGCTAACAACGCGCAGACGACGCTGTAACCCACGTGCGCTCGTACATCGCCGGCGCCGATCACAACAAGCGCCAGCCGCGGGAGCTAGACGTGACTGCAGCGCCACTAGTTCTCACGACCGACACGGCGGACCGCCTCTCCGGCGGAGCTTTTAAAACTGAGTTTGTTCTAGTAACGTTGGCGGGAACACACGCGCGCCACGTTTCTCAGTCGGTGCGGGGAACTGGGGCGTCGTGCCGACACGCTTGGCACGCCGAACCGAGAGGCTTGCTGTGCGAAGCGGCATTTCCACGGTGGCAGAAGCGACCACGGGCAAGCGCAAGCGAGGGTCCGAAGTATTGCTGTGTCGTGGCCTGCCACAACAGTGCAGACAACACCAAGGCACGCGATTCACGTGTGAAACTGTATCGGTTCTCGAGCATGTCGCACTAGAAATAAAGGCGGCAAGCGTGGATAGCTGACAGCGCTGGTCTCGCCTTCTATTTTGACTGTCCTGAGTTCATCGCTTTTGTTCGTTTCGACTACCTGATCGGTAAGTAACGCGCGCATGCCCGCCGCGACTACAGCAATGATTACTCGCTGTCTTCTCCTCATTGTGAAAGTACAGTTACGGTTGTAGGTGAAAACAACTTTGTGTTTTGATTCCCCTGTGTTCGTGAGACCTACCCGTCGTTGTTGAACGTTCACACTCGCGTTATATACCGTTAGCGTGAGCGTTTGGGTTGAATTCACACTGAACTGGGACATTCTAAAAAGTTCGGCGCCTGCAATTTAAGCGTCGGGAAGGCTACTTTATCACGCCGGAAGGACGTCTGTGCATTTCAGCAAGCCTTGACTCGTTCTGCAGGTTTGCTTTGTTTTTGTCACTTTATTAGGGTGATATATATATTCAAGCTGCTGAAATATAACTGGTACTTAATACATGCTTTCAATTGCAACCTTGAAGTAAACACGTTCCGAGTTTGTGCGATTTTCTAGCCGCGCTTCGCGCAGCAGGTTTATACGCCTGTCCAAGCTCGATATATCCTCATAAAAAGAGAGTGTAAGCATGACGCGAGAGGCGAAAAAACGAGGCGAAGCAGTTCATCTTGCTTCACAATGGTTAAAGCTCAGCTAGCTGCCGCGCGTCTTAATCGGCGGGTGATTCTCCAGCGGCCGGAGGACTTGACTCTAACCTTCTCAGGAATAGTGCCATGGCCGTATAATTCTTTTTTTTTTCTCCACGCCGCAAACGTTTGTTCACGGAAAGTACACGGCTGCTACTGCAAGCATGTCATATCAAAACAACAATAATGTTATTCGTAGTCCCGCACCACAGAACATCGATTGCGTGCACGGCTTCATTTCGGAGTGCATGTGGACCATTACGCATCTTTAACATGACAGAATGAGACTACCTCGAGGTATACGTCCTACACGGTGTAATCGCGACTTGAGAAATGCATTTCGCTTTGAGTCGGGCGTCGTTGTCTCGATCGTCTGCTCTTCACCGTTAACGTGATTGACGAGCCTTTCTCATTTTATTAAGTTTCGCTTTTCGGAAGTGCCAGTCAAGCTTGAAGATCTTTGAGCCGTACTGCAAGCGGTACATTGTGAGGCGCCGCAGTGCACCGCGAGAGCTCTGCACGTGCACGGAAGCTAGCGGCAGCGCCTTGGTGAGAAGGAACGCGCGTTGCTTGCACCCAGTTGTATTTTTAGCCAAGATGGCGCTGGCTGTCAGAGCAGCAGCGCCCACTAGAGTAGTGCTTGGGAGCCTAGAGTTTACACGGTGGCCTTTGCAATCAGCTTCGGTTATCACGTACTCACGGTGCGGTGCCACAGCTAATGGGGAGGCCACAGTGCGTCGCTCACCACTGGGGGCGGGGGGGGGGGGAATAGGGTGATATATGAGAGATGAAGAGAAGGCACTGTTGCGTTCGTGTTGAGTTTAGTTTTTTCTTGTACAACTCTAATTTTGCTCTTGAATAGATAAAAAACGCAACAAACGCGCGTATTCCGTAGGCGCATTGATTACTTGAATGACTGCTGCTTATTTGAATGATTATTGGACTAGGTTCACGGGCACAGAAATACTCAAGAAGGCATTTGGGAGGCAACCGCCGCCGTAGATCTTTTGATGGATCATCTGCTGCGTTATTCGAAGGCTGTAGGTTCGGTCACTGCTGGCGCCAAGTTGTCTTTTCGTCCACTTTTATTTCTTTACATTTACCGTAATTACTACAAAGTAGTTAAGACTACAAACAATGCCCCATATGCATTCCTTGGCTTCGTTGTCAGTTTGATTAGATTGTACCTAACAAAAAAAGTGGGCCCTTCATCTGTTCCCCTTCTTTTGTTTATTGAATGACTGAATTTGTAATAAATGAATTTTTAAATGTTTAACTTCTTGCATCGCAAAACAAAAATACATTCCACATGTCGGCGGTATCGGCAGTTATATAGACACTATCAGCGGGTGTCGTGACGTCGGCGTCGACGATATGTTGCCTATAAAGGAAACGCCTTGCCCGTTCTTTGTCAGACGAAGGAGCATCGAGGTGATGAAGGAGAACGGGGGCAGCGTCGCTCTTGCAGCAACTGCGAACTCTGATCACTAGAGCGCGGTCGCGCGCGCTCTCTCGCCAGACATGAGCACACGGCTCGTATACCGTGGCATGTGCTGTGCTGTCCACGCTTACTTGAAGTTGAGACAACATATAGCACGAAAACCGATCCGCTCCCTGGAGCGGTCGTATTCGCTTACACATGTGTTTCCTAGAATCACGCGAGATCCGAACCGAATAAGTTCGCTGCTAGCCTTACTTCGTATAACATTTCAATTTCTTGCTATCGCATTTATTGCTTCGCTTCTGCGCGAAACTCATTTTGTGTTATACAACATTACGCTTGCAAAACAAAATTTCGAAGCGCTTGGAATTTTGATGCCAGAATTATCGGCAGTCCGAAATGTTGAAGATAAACACTTTGTCTAGTTAACAGAATGTCGATTTCACAAACCGTATGTCACTTTTTAGCTAACTACAGCTGCTCTAAGATACCTTGATTTGGTAGCAGTATTACCTGTATAATGATAATAATAATATGTGGGGTTTAACGGAATCTAACCCACGATATCATTAAGAGAGACGCCATAGTGGAGGCAACAACATGTAGGTTTGGGCGAGTCGGTTCATGATGCGAAAACTAGAAGCAGCGCGAAAAAAAACTACGACAAAAATAGGAACACACACAACAGGACTAGCGCTGAACTGCCAACTGAATGGTTATTGAAGAAACACCACTTATAGCTATGCCACCAAAAACGCCTTGTCACACAAAAAACGCCACAAAAAACAACGATTGCGGACATGCGTATTGCTAAACTAACAGGGTTTATCGAGAAAAGATCTCTCATGAGTAGTTAAACTAAGTGACGCCGCCGTTGACACACTTATCTCCAGCTTATTGATAAAATAAGCTTCCACGATTTCTCTTTCTTTTTTGGATTTTCCAAACGTCAAAATCTAGTTTGCCCGAACTTGGGTGTGCATGGCATTTTTACAGTGCGAGGCTAGATGGCTGCCATAGCCATTTTTGCATTGTTCTTATGTTGCTGGCCCTATCATTAAAGCATTGCCAGTTTGTCCGATGACACTCTCCACAACTCAATGGTATCTCATAAAACAACATCAGAGGTGGCACTTGGTGAACTGCGTTTCATGGTTAGTAGTACATATAATTGTTTTCGACCTTTCCTAGCATTACACAGCGTTGAAAGTTTACGAGGAGCAGAAAATACGAGGTTGACTTGGTGCCTGTTGGCCACTTTCTTCAGGGTATGCGATTAACCTGTGCACATATGGTATCACATGAAACGGCCTCTTGTCTTTTCTTGCTCATGGAGTTTTTCTTCCTGAACGTTTCAATATTTGTAGCAAAGTTTCACTCACAGCTGTGATGACGGAAGTAGGGTAACCGAATGATTTAAGTCTTTCGGTCTGATGCATTAGGCTAGCCTTCATTTGGTGCTACATGATTTGTTAATTGCACTTTGTACACAGGTGATGGCGATTCCCCTTTTTACAAGCTTGGAATGGGCACTATCATGCGGAAGGATGCCTTTCTTAGATCTAGGTCGATACTCCCAGCAGACATGTTCATTAGACTCAAGAAAGGAATATAACGTCCAAAAACTGTATGGTATTATCTTAGGCGTTTCAAAAGTGAATTCAGTCCCCTCCAAGCATCCTAAAAATGCCAGAATATTTTGGACTTCATCATCAAAACAGTAACCTGGACGTTTCTTTAAAAGAATGAGGTAGTCATCAACGTAGCGATAAATACCAGTGACTGGAGAGTCATTTAACGCAGCGCAAATACGGTTGTCAACGCTAGATAAAAATATGTCACTGAGAATGGTCGCAATGGATGAACCAATACAAATGCCGGTGCGCTGAATGTAAAAGTTCCATTGTGATTAATGGCTGTCGAATTGAGATAAAATTCTAAAAGCGTGATAAATTGTCAACATTTATCCCTGCTGAGTTTTGGAAGTCTTGTTCATTTGTTTCACAGATTTTTTCCCGCACAGCGGCTAGCAAAACCATCACCATGGGAAGAGAATAAAACAAATCTTCTACGCTACAGAAAACGCCGTCACACTGTTTCCGTTAGTGACACAAAGGCCGCTTAGTTCGTTCACGAAATCCTCAGAACTTTTCACTAAGTAAGGGTCATTCAACGGAAGTTTCTTCAAATGTCCCTTGCAAGAACCTTCCGACATGCAACTGCCACGAAGCTTTTTCAGACACAATTACCCTTACGGGTAGGTGGGTTTGTGCGTTTTACACGTGAAAAAACACGTCAAGGAAACCCAGAATCTGTCTTGCTTGTGATCTTCTTCAAATGCTCCAAATTAAGATCTCCAAGTAGCTTCAGAGCTTCCCTCCCTTCGCTTCTTTGGATCGAAGTTCACTACCTTGAAGTTCTTCGCGATGGCTTCGTGGGACTTTTCTCCCAGGAGGTTTTCCGTAGTAATACAAACTTCCTTTCTTGTCGGATTGGAGGATATTTCCATGCTATTGCTCTTCAGCCAGGACACCACACGCTTGAACGGTAACTTGGTTGGAATTCCGGGGGGAGCGCATTCTTTATGACACAGTCGACGCCTTCTTTTGTTGCATGGTCCCTTTCCCGTTCGTCTACCTTATCTGCCATATCTCTAGCCATGGCGAAAGACTGCTGCCCCTGATAATTGCGGTTCAAAACTGAATTTTTGGCCCCTTGCCTAAAACAAGGCAAGGGGCCAAAATGCCACGCGCCGGGGTTTTTTTTTTTTTTTTTTTTTCGCGTGGGCTCGCGCGCGTGCTGTGTTGGCCGCCGCATTCGTGTTTTGCCTGTTTGCCCGCGGCCAGCATGTGCTAGAGCATAAAGGATGAATCCACCTACATTTATGTTACCTCTTTTTATTGTTCTGTTTCCGAACTCAAGATTTGCATGTAATGGGGCACAATACAAGTTCAGGAGAACAGAAGGGAAAATTCACAGTGTGTGCATGACTAAACACAGAAGTTCATTGTAAAATTTAGAAATTAAAAAATCGAACACATTGAAAAGTGTAGGCCCTTTGACGTAACACACATATGAGAAACACGATTTTCATTTGGTGCAATAACGAGCAAAGTGCACAGGGGCCTCTGATGTGAGGTGATCATGTAGTTTGAAGATATGTCAGTGCATGACAAAAACATAACGAAGCGCAAAATATGTTAAAATATGGAAATAATAATCCAATGATTTAGTTATTAACCGTTGAAACTGATACGAAACACAAAACAAGGTACATATTTGCTCAGATTTTGCACAAATATACATGAATCCTGGACACCTTCACCAGATAAACAAAATGAAAAACATCAGATTTAGCACAGTAAGTAGTACGTTGCGCTAAAAAAGAGCAAGACGCAATATATGGTACTTCAACACAACTTGGGAGTTAGTTGGTGGCAACGGGATTGCACGCCATGGTCAGTTTATGCAGCAGCACATGACATTCGAAGAAAATCGTAGTACTCAACGACCAGGTGAAATAAGCCTATATGCAGCTTTTTTTTCACAGGCGAATACAATGCCTAGCTGACATATAACGCCACTGAAGGGATGACGTCATGTGGGTTCACTGAGCACGTCATTGTGATAAACACAAACAGTAAAATTGTCATGCCTAGACATGAATTCTTAGAGCGGTTTTTTTTTTTATAGGTAATAAAAGAGACAATACATAAACACGCAGAGTACTTCTTTCAACCGTAAGTACATAGCATATTCGCGCACCGAGAAGAAGCACTGGGGGCAGAATAGAAAGCTGGTCCACTTGAGTTGCGGATCTAGACTTCGCAGAGAGCTGATTCAGCTGTTAACCCCTTCTTGGGCAAACGCATCAGTTCTTGCCTTCTCGAATACTTCGAAAACGTTTCCGTCCTGCAATTGGAGGCTGTGTGTCCACGCCGCATTTTCGGATTGTTCACATGCGTGGGTTAGTCGCAAATACTATGCCACGGTGGCTTTCGGGTGTCGCTACATTACAATTTTAAATTTCGGCAAACAGAGAAATCCGTTTCTCGATTTTGCAATTTTTCCAATTGAGCGAGATAATTGCAGCGTTAGAACGTTAGCTCGATTTTTACCTGTATGTGTTTTGCAACGCCAGTCTTTGTGACATTATATTATAATTCCAGAGGTGCAGCGCGGCTCTGCGACCACCTGCAGCATGGCTAACCTTGACAACTCGGTATGCGACTCAGTCAGCCAGGGCCCGCGCGTCGCAGTGCACGCGCTGAAGACGTAGTGACCCGGAAACGGAACGCTGAAGTGTCCACGATTCTGGTCGCACGAGGCGAACGTTTGACGAAGCGAACACTGGCGTCAAGTCAGGAGAGTCGCCTCGACGCGCGTCTCCTCCGCTGGGAAGCAGGTGTACACGGACCGACAGTCCGAACGCAGGGTCTAGCTCTATGCGGTGCCTTTTCGTCGTTAAGGGAGACAGGGAGAACCATCGCACCACCACCACCACCACCACCAACCGCAACAACAACCAAACACAGCTTAGTGACGTTGAGATTGGGCTAGCTGGTTAAACGTCATTAAGACTGCAGCGCAAATTATCAGCTGAGGAAATGGTGCGATGCTGCACTGACTGTGTCACTGTGCATCCCTCTCGCTCACGAAATGAGATGCTTATCTTAACAAAGCACACGTGAGCGTTCAGCAACAACTTTTAGTTGTGGCATATTTTGGCAGTGACAGTCGTGGTAGCAGGAATTGAGTCCGCTCAGCAACGGTCTTCCCTTGCCCAGGTGTTGACTTGTGCAGGTGTTGACGGTTATCTGGATCGGCTATTCCGGCTATCGGAATATCTCTGGATTTCTCGACCCGTCTACTTGGAAAATCTGTCAGAAACGCCACTACCTTGTCGCTACAGCCACCTGCAGCGAGCTTCTGCCCGAGAGCGGACTGCGAGGACAGCTACCGGCGGCACTACTTAGCTCAACACTGTGCCGCATTTTGGCAGTGGCAGTGGAAGTCGAGGCAGCACGAAGGCAAGTCCACTGAGCAACGTTCTTTCTTTGCGCAGGTTGGTTGAACATTTTTCGCACAGCTGATTTTCCTCCTACTTTTCTTGTCGCGGTAGCTGCTGCCAGTAGTTAAAGGTGCTGTAGTTATTGTTACGTTTCAAGATGCATCGAATGCTGAAATTTCCAGCCGAAATGAACCAGCTTCGTAAAAGTGTCTCTGCCATCGCAATTCTCATGAAGAACAAAAAAAGCATGAATTCGCCACAGCGAACACAGTCTCTGCTGAAATGATAGATGAACTGGCTACTAAACTGGCTGATATTGAACAGCGTTCGCGGATTAACAACGTTGAGATAAAGGTGTGTCATGTAAAAAGGGTGAGGACTGCACCGCATTCCTCAGAAAATGGGCGAGTATTAGGCTGCCCCATAAATAAGGATGATCTCGACGCTGTACACCGCGTGCCTGCAAAAAAGGACACGAACATAATCGCGAGATTTTGTTCTCAGGGTCAAGAAAGATGAATTGTTCCGTAAAGCACGCAGAGACCATCTAACACCCGAGCCACTGGGGTTTCCTCAGTCACAGGGTGCCAATGTGTGCGTTTATGCCCACCTCACACCCGAAAATCAAGAGATTGTTTGCACAAATTCTCTCACTAAAGAGAGAAAAGCAACTGCAGTTTTGCGGTAGAACATGGTCGCATCAAAGCGCGCAAAACTGAGGGCAGTCGAGTTCATGTCATTGCGTGCGTGCAGGACCTCTCAGTAATGAGAGAATACTCATTGTTGATTAACGAAGTGATTGTTACCTAAATGGAAAAATGGCAGGCAATGAATATGTGACGCTGGAAAAAATTAGGCGCATTGCTTTCCACGAGAAAGAATAACATGTCCTTTATTCATTTTAACGCACAATCTGCAAGAAATAAGGACACACTTAGGACACAACAAATAAGCTACAAATAAGCAGACGTTTGTGACAGTGACATATGTCAGATTGGTTGTTGTGCCATTCCCATTCTGCTTCCGTGTTTTGCTCAAGGGCCTTACCGAAAAAAAAGAAACGCTTTGAAGCATGTCCGCGTACAAGTAAGCGCATCCAAGACGCTTGGTGCGTTTTCATTGCGGCGATGGAGCGTTCGTGTTACCGTTACGCTGTTTCCTTTAAGACATCGTAATTTACGCTAGCCAATTAACGATGCAATTTTTCAGGCGAAGCTTGTAGTGGCTGACTCGGAGAGATGGCGACTGAGGTGGTGGTGTTCAGAAAACCCTCATCACACACAAAGAACTGTGCTCACCTACAATGGCGCTCGCGCACCAAAGAAAAATTATGTACAGCATAATAAATTTTCTTTTCGGGGTTAGGGTGTGAACCCGGGCACGGCGGTCCGAAAGCAAGTACCTGAATACTAGGCCGGCGCCCATGCTCGTCCATTGTGAACTGAACTGAAGCATACGATTACGTTATACCGAAGACGCAAAAAACAATGAAGGCAGCTTCGCACAGTGGTGCCAAGCCTGAAGCAAGTGCGGTACTCGAGCGGCCTCTTTGGTTTTCTTTATTTTTTTACAGCGAAGCCTGCTAACGACGGCCGTTTTTAGCACTGCAGTTGTCCGCCACCGCCGCCGCCGCCGGCGTCCATAACCGCAATTCGCGCGAAATAACACAATAAAACGAAATAAGTAAAAATACGCAGGATAGAAACGTGGTTCTAACCTGAGCCCCTCTGCGTAGGCGACCAGTATTCTACCACAGAGTCACGCCAGCGCTTGAAACTCCTTGGCAAAAAGACCCTATGCAGGCTTCATGTCGGGAGGAACGAATCAAACATATGTAATATAGCGTGGTAGAAGAGTAAAATAACAACCAGGCGTCACACAGCGCGAATTCTGTAACCAGGCATCACACAATGCCAATGCGCAACGAGTGGTTGTTGAATGCTTCCAACCCATCACAAAGGGGTGCATAATTCTTCATTGTCATTAGTCTCGGCATCTACAACGTGCACATAGTCATAAATGTGTTTAGCAGGTACCACGGTTTCTCCGCAGAATGACGAAAACTGGCATAGCGGCTGCTTGCTATTAAAAAAAAAACATGATGATTTATATCGTAGGAAGTTACCGCGTGTGCCGTTGTATTGGTTGCCAAGGAAACCCATAAGGCCCCCATGGTTCATTTCCTCAGGGTCTCAATAAAGTTCTCTTCCCTCTCTTTCTCACGTTGACGTATGTTATATGATGTGGTGGGAGAGTGAAATAACCACCTGGCGTCACAGAATGCGAATTGCGTAACAAGTGGGTCGTTTAAAGCTTCCAACACATTGCAAAGCGCTCCGCCATAATTCTTCATCGTTATCAGCTGTCGCATCAACAAAATGCCCATAATGCCTTACAGATGTTGAGCTGGTACCTCGCTTCTCCACAAAATCAATAGTGCGCATAGTGGATGATTCCCAACTTCACAAAAATTATGATTGATGACGTAGTGGGTACCTTGCAAGTATACTTGTATTAGTAGCCCCAAGAGAGCTTACAACGGGCTCTAGAAATGCCGCTCTTCTAGATTTCGCTGTGACTGTGCCGCGCTTTCCGCGCAGGCCTGCCGTTTTTCTTTCTTTCTTTCTTTCTTTCTTTCTTTCTTTCTTTCTTTCTTCTTTCTTCTTTCTTTCTTTCTTTCTTTTCTTTCTTGTTTCTTCTTCTTTGTTCCTTCCTTTGCATTGCTAAATGCTGCCTACTAACGTAAGCGTTCACCTTTCTTTTTCTAATTTTTTTTTTCCTTTTCTGCCATCGCTTTGTTTCCTCAATGGTCTTTGTTGTCTCTTTCTATTTCTTTCTTTCACTCTCTCCGTATTTCTTTCTCTTTCTCGCTCTTTCTATCTTTCTCTATCTCTCTATTTCTTTTTGTGTTTACTTGATTCTCTCTCTTTCTGTCTTTCTTGCCTTTCTTCTTTCTTTCTTTCTTTCTCTCTATCTGTACTCATTCTCTCGGCCATCAGAGGTATTGTATTCCCACCGGAAATATCGGCGCACGTGTTGTCGGCGCGAAGCTCAAGATGCAGACGACGATGAAGAGGAGGAAGAGGACGGAGAGGGCGCGTGCTGGTGAATGATGATGATAGTTTTTGTCTACGGTTAACGATGCAACGCCATGCTTAAGAGCTCCGCCCTAAAACAATTTGGAAGCAGTGCACTTGCTGTGCGTGCTTCACTGAAGTATTTCTCGATGGCGGAATAGAAGCGAGCTGCTGGACAACGCGTAAGGCCGATATCAGGAATATACATTTCAGGAAAAAATCCGACTTCGAGAAAATTGAATTCCTAAACCGCGCTTCCGCGATCGCGTGGTGGTCCCTTTCGTTTGGGCCGTTCTACAGGCTGAGGACGCTGGAAAGAACATGAAAGACGCCACGCCCCGATTCCGCCTAAAACAGCGTGCTTGGGACCGCCGCTAGCAAAGAAAGAAAGAAAGAGAGGAAGAAAGGCACTACGTTACGCGCGCCCACGCCAAGCTTCGCTTGTCCCAATTTCACCAATTGGACAAGGGGTCCTGAATTTTTTGCTTAGCAGATTTGGGAACTGATATCTCAGTATAGAAAAAAAAGAAGTGGGGTGTGCTGATGATTGCAGTTGCTGTTGCTATACTCGAATTTCTGCTACTGAATCGCTTCATCGGCGTCAACGTTTCAGCCCGCCGTTAAAATTCTGAAACACGTGCCCTAGACATTGTCACGACTCGGGCCGAAGCACAGCTTCTCCCAAGATGTGGCATGGGGTTGGGCCTTGGTGTATGGCTTGCGCCATCGCCGGTATGAACGAGGTCAAGGGCCTTCTCCAATCAAAGAACAACAAAGCTTTAATAATGCGTTTAAACAAAGATAAAGATATTCCACAATAAGCGAACAGTTTATCTAATACAAGGGTGAACTAATTATACATTCCACAATTATTCAGATAGGTGCAGCATGCATGAAAATTCAAATATGTCAGACACTGAGCAGTATCAGATGATTTACCAAACAGCAAAAGCCGAGCAAATAATTAGAGTCCGCAGTCCACTAAGTTCAAGCGAATGACATACGTAACCGAGCGCAGCAGAGCGTAACCGAGCGCCGTTCATGAGCGACCGTCGAAGCTGGCGAGGTGGGTCAGCGGCGGCTCCACGATCACCGGGGGTGCTGGGTGGCTGCGTTGTGTCCCGGGAGTTGCCCAGCGTGGATCTCTTCTCCGGCGCAGAGCAGACTGATGAAGCATAGGATGGGGCCGTTTTTTATACGTTTCTCTGGGCGCCGGTCCCAGCTTCTAGTGTAGTTCCGATACATCCTTGAAATGGTCACGTAGGCACTGGTTGCTACCGTGCATGGTTCACACTTCACTTTCGGTGTCCTTCACGGGCTAACCATTAACTCACACACAAAACACAGTCACGCGGTCGCGTAGGCACACGGTCTAAGACGTAGCTCGGATACAACGTCCCGTGGTTCAGATTCCGCTGTCGGTGACTTTTACGGCAAGCCGTTTAATGATAGACAAAACAAAAGCACATGATGTGAAACGTGGCTCGGACACAACGTCCGGTGGTATCAGACAAAACACAAACAAAAGCACATGATCTGACACGTAATTCGGATGCACGTCTTAAGGCTCAGGCTCTGCTGGCGGTGACCTTCACGGCAAGCAGTTCAGTAATAGACAAAACAAAAACACATGATCAGGCACGCAGCTCGGATGCTCGTCTTACGGCTCACGCTAACACACACTAAGCCGTGCACGTACGCTCACGGCACACCATTCTTAGAGAAGAATTAGAGCGCTTTCGCCTTGGGCGTAAGTGGGAAAGAAAAAAAAAGAAACCCTTTTCATGGCATACCTTAGGACATTATGCGCAGGCAATGTTAAGCATATGCGACTTTTGTGACAACATTGAAAATCAACAACTCAGTTTTTGTGTTGCAGAGAGACAGGAAGAGAGAGATGGACGGAGATAGGAAGGGAAGTCCGGTTATTGAACCGGTCATCAGGATCCGGTTTGCTACCTTGCCCAGGAGTGGGGAAATATGGAGTCGAAAGAAAATGCTGACAGAGAGAGTGCGATTGCGGGGGGAAACAAGAAAAACTACATACACACACAAAAGAAAAAAAAACAATCACAGAAAGGGCACTCTAACACAGTCGTTAGAGACATTAGAGGGGCCTGCCACAGTCCTTCATCATGATCAGGAAGCTCCGCCGAATGGTAGTCGAGGCTTCTCAGAACACACGAGCCAATAATTATAGCACCGCACGAGACCTGAAATTTACAATTAATTCTCAAAGTCAGCTAGAAATCGTTCTCTTTTCTCTCGACAAATGATGCCATAAACCCGAATGACCGCGCTATAAACCCAGAGCCCACGGTCATTGGCTGATTCGAGCATCGTGCGCGACATGGTCACCGTACTTCACAGATTCTAAAAGTTTTTACGCCAGTCGATTCCTGCGGCAATAAGCTCTTTTAATGAAGCCAATCAGCTATTACTGGGAAACGTGTTTCAGGGCCCCTTTAAGCCCAGCGATGGCGTAGAATTCTTTCTTCCGACGTAAGTCCATCGTACAACTTTTTAAGCGTTTTGCAATGGGCTCTGTGAACTATACTGCTGGCAACGGCATAAGAAAAGTCAAGATATTTTATCTTGACAAGCTGGACAAATACAGCGTAGGCGAGCAGAAGCATTCAACTTATGCATTGGTAAAGCCAGAGCTGTATTTCTCCTTGGTAAATGTATTGATTCAGTCAACCGCAGCCGAAATGGTGAATGATTTCCGCCTTTTAAGATAAGTGACATGTGTACGAAGATGAAAATTTAGAAATATTTACATTATTCGGAATCTAATAAGACACTCTGCTAAAAGAGTAAATGTTTAGCCGGAAAGGTTATCCCTCTATTATCGGTATGGCGTTTTAGACAAATAGCAACGGTGTACTTAGGGAAAACCCGCATGATTGAACTGAGAAACTACGATGGTAGAAGCGAATAAGGATTTAGCATGGCGCTTTTGTTGAGCGGCTCCAAGCGCAGTTCGTGCCATGCCCAAGTGGGGATAAGTCTATTATTCTAGTAAAAAACATGGTTATACAAGTCATCATCTCATTTTAAACAACGGCTGAGCTGCTGTGCGCTCAGTAGCCAAGGGCCGTTGACCATTCTATGTATAAGGACAGCTGCAAACAGATCTCGCCGAGTTGTAGAGTGCATAGTACAAAACAAATGCAAAATTTGGCATGCCACTGCAGGATATGACTGTCAAGCACGCCATGTTCGGGAAATGTCATGGCGCATCCGAAATGTGACCTTGGAATGACCAAGGCCGACATTGACCATTGACAAATTTAGCCCTTTGAAAGTGCGGCTATAAGTTTGACACGATGACATACAAACCGGTTCTCGTATAAAGCACAAAGAAATAGTACAAAGAAGAAATTTCATCAATTCCAGCCAGTGCTTCAGTCAATAAAGAGTGCAACACACTTGTGCCACTTATGCATGAGAGGGTTTTCAAAAGTGGGAAAACATTGTCCCACTGAGTCATATGAAGGCAGCTTCTTGCTATCGCATTGCAGGATATTTGGGATGAAACGGCCGAAACATATGGTGCAGAGGTACAGTTCACAAACTTTACTGATAAATCTTACGCACACCTCATTTCCAGCAATATAACATCCCCTGCCCCTGCAGCTCTTTTGAGCCTTCATATGGTTGCGGTCTGCTCCTGTAAAGCTTACTTCAGCGCATACACAAACTGTTTTTAGTCCATTTTCTTGTGCTTTCTTTCCCTGCCGAAATGATCGAGCATGGCTGTTGTCCCTAAATAACTGCCTATTTTTCAAGAGTAATGTGATATCAAGAAAAATATTCCTACGCACTATTCCCCCCAATCAGGCATTGCAAAGAATTTGGCAGTGGACCTTTCAGTGAACAGCAGCGCCCTTTTAGCCCCTGGTGGGCGCGCAGATGAGCGAGCCACCCTCCGTCCAACCGTGTGCTCGCGTAATTGTGTGCGTGTGCAGGCGCGTTTGGGAAATCTAACTGTGCCGCGTGATCACTGCAGGCTTGTCGTAGTGACACAATTCCGTCAAGACGAGGAGGCGGAACGACGAGCTCTTGTTCCAGGTTGTGATAACAACTTGAAGCATGCACATATTTCTCCCCACTAGCTCCATAAAAACGAGAAGATGAAGAGGCAGTGGGGGCGGCGAATGAACAGACAGGAACGAGGAGAATGGCTTCTACTTGGGAAACTCTCTGCGCACGATACTTTGTCGGCTTTGAAAATTGCGCTGTCTGAAATGGTGTGGTTATACGATGCCTAATTTTGTGGTTTGTAACAGTGGCCTAGTAGAATGACGACGGAAAATCTCTCAACTGCTTTCTCCAGGCATATTTAGGGAGCTTTTCAAACAACCGAGTCGTGGCACTTGCCGAGTTATCACACCGCAAAAAATAATTATGAAATGTATCGTGAATGAATCAAAGATTCGCTAAGCTATACTCTGTATTCGGTGTGAAATTTAAGCACATGTATAAACGAGAGTAAAAGGCGAAACGCGGAGAAAACGCGCGAGCATACACTCTCGAAAGTCCTTTTAGAGCATCCCCAAGCGGCTCGATGAAGCACGCACACACTTCGTGCCACTTCTTCAATAAAAAAATCACAGCATATCCACGGAGTGAATGATGATGAGTGGGCGAAGCTGCGGAGGTTCATCGGTAAACCGTGAATCTTCCGTGAATTCTGCCCAGTACATCATCACCGACGTGAGATCGGGCGCGTTTATACTAAAGGTTCGATGAGTTATGACGACTTGCAGCTCACTTTAATTTTACATGTACGCTCTGAATTTTCATTGTTTAGAAAACCATTGCTTTAGAAAACATCTGGCGTCTTTCGTTAAGCAGCTGGTGTCTTTTCATTTTGCTTTAGAAACATCTGGCGTTCTTTCGTTTTGCTTTTACAAAACATCTTGCGTCTTTCGTTGGTTTATTTCATCAATCAACGGCGTTTTGAACAAAATTTTTATGTTTAATCACGCACATGAGAAATCTCACCAGGCACTACCTTGGAGGTAAACAATGGCTGCTAATGGGAATGAGAGACAGAAGAAGTCGGCTTTTAGCTAACACTTACACTTCTACTTCTACTAACGTTTCCTACTGGAACATGCCAATGGCTGCTAATGGGGAATCAGAGACAGAAGAATTCGGCTTTTTTGTTAACGCGCACGCTGCGAATTTTTTATTGTTCAACAACGCACAGGAAAAATCTCCCACCGGCACCACCTTGGAGGTCAAAGCGTAAGACCGGTTACGCACTACGACTACTACGACTACGACTACGACTACGAGGGACGAACGGTTGCCGCCTTAAGGAGCTTCGCCCCTAAAACGAGAAGAGGGTAGCGGATAAACCGGAAATAATAGGAAGGCCGGTTTACATTTTAGCAACCCTCGGCGCACAATACTTCCTTCGTTTTGAAAGCTCGCTAGCCTGATATGGCATGTTTGGTTGTACCACCCTTGGCTTCGTGTGCAGTAACACTGGCCTCACCGAATGGCGGCGGAAACTTTCTCAACAGCTTCGTCCAGGGAGCCTTTGAAAGAAAGCTGTTACGGCGCTTTCCGAGATGTGACATCGGCGACAAGTTCACATGGTCCTTTATGCATTGGCGTAAGGCGACTGGAAGGGGAAAGTCATCTTCTTCCGTTTCTACTTCTTATTTTCTTCTTAGTCCTCGCCCCCTTGCAAGCTTGCGACACCCAGTGGCGTAGACAGGGGGCGGCAGACCCAAGGAAGTCTACAACGGGCTCTAGAAAGACCGCTCTTCGTGATTTCGCTGTGAGTATGCTGCGTGGTCCGTGCAGGCCTGGCGATGTTTTCCATCGATTCCGTGATCCACCTGACTTTCATCATGGTACGATGTCGTGTGATGACGTGATCATGCCGCATCATCGGCTGACGTCATTATAATGTCGCACTAACGTCACAAGTGCTGGCGATTTGTGACGTCATTGATGGCGCCATATTACATTCATGTCATGCCACTTCCGGCATGATTACTGCGAAGACACACTAGTTTAGGTATCGCATGACTTTTCAGCGACTTTTATTTGATTACACAGATTTATTTTCATCATACCAGTTCATGCCGATACCGCTGACAAAGCCTCGCGATGAACCTTCAGGTCTCGCAAACTCTCGAAGCGTTCTTTACTCATGAGCCATATAAGGCGTTCGCCTTAATAGTTTCGCGGTGTGTGGTGAAATAAACGAAATTGTCGATGAGGTATGCTTTGAACTTGGTGTTATTTATAAGTATAGCTATAAATGAGAGTGAGAATCGAAAGGCGGACATGACGCGTGAATGTACAACCTTGAAATGTCTTCAATAATATCCCGCGAGTGTTCCGGGTGAGACATGGTAGTTCCTAATACCGGGGACGAGTAAGTTTGGAAGGAGGTGCCCGGAAATCGTTGTCAAAACTACCACACCGACGACCGACATTCAAGCTCTGCTTTCAGTGGCCGCTCGTTCACACCACGTAACCGAGAAAACGAGGATCAATAAGTTGATGCCGCATTTTCGGCGGAAATGCTCGACATATATGTTACTTGATTTGACGCGTTTCATCCAAACAGGAGCCGTGTGCCGAGATATCTCGCAATGACATGTACACATGGCGAAGAAGTCCAGTATAACCAGCCTTAGAGCATTCCATGCATTGATTAGGAAAGTGAGTTGCAAAGTACGCACGACAAAAAATGTGTCTCGCTTCTTTTTCTTCGTTACAAAGCAGAACATATAGTCGAAGTCCGACAATGCAAATTTAGACTGGGCGTGTGCTAAAGAAAAAAATTGGGGGACCCTTAAACTTCGCCTTTAAGAGTTGAACGCGATAGGGAAATCCGGCCGCGAGTGCGCACTTCAACCACTAAGTGCATACTTATTAAAGTGTATTGTTACACACACGCGCACACAGACACATACAGGCGCGCGCGCGCGATGTATGTATAGTAATGGTACAGGTTTTCGATCTAAAGCACTTTCTTGTACAAGAGTCGACACATATTTCTCACAATGTCTCACAGATGGCAGCACATTATTTAGCGTTTGGTGTTTACTTGATCAAGGCCTCCTCTAGAAAGCGGGCGTTGCCTTGATATGTTTTCCGCTGGACGGACATAGTTGTCCATTTTTAGAGCTGTTTGAAAGTTCGTGTGAGTTTTTAGCGGCGATGGCTGCACTATCACGGCCTTTTTCGAAGCATGGCTTCGCGCAAAGAACATAGTTTGATGGCCTCGTCAATGCGCCTACAAATCGCCGAATGGGCTCGTTTTCGTCGTGACACCTGCCGAACAAAATGCCTTAAGGAGACTCCTTCCACTACATGGCATTTATGTAGTGTTTTTTACCAAAGCAGCTGGAAGTAACATCGTTGCTTTGTGGTAGGACATCTGCTTGCCACGCAAACGGCCCGTGTTCGATCCTCAATGAGACCGAATATTTTCATGGTTTATTTTATTTGCATCTTTCTCTATTTTTCGCTCACGGACGATTTTTCGTTCACAAGCGTCGGTAGCGACACCGACACCGTCGCCGACACCGGAATATCTGCGACACGAGCCCTGTAACGCTATCGCGTTAAAATGTCACAGTACAGAGCTGTGTACGGTTAGGAGGACCGTCCATGCGTGAATCGTTTCCAGTATACAGAGCTGTTCGTTCAGATTACGAGCCCGCTCTGCGCGACCGCATTAGGGGAAGCGGTTTTCCGCAGCCTCGCGCCGCACAGAGAAAGGCGTACGCTCTCAGTGGAATCATTACTAAGATTGCTGCTGCTAACTTCAGCAGCGGCGCTAGACATTCCTTGGTGGATAGAAATTGATTTACACCGTATCCTGCGACGACCAGCACGATGTATCTATGATTGAACATCGCATGATGGTGTCCGGAAATGGCGTATGAAGCTACGAGCCACGTCCGTTACGCCAAGCGCGAACGCGCGGCTGAAGCAGAGGACTGATTTCGGAGCTCTTTATTTGTTATTTCTTTTTTTGTCGTGATGCACTACGCCGGCGCAATATGGCGCGGGCGACATTCAGGAGAGGTTTATTACTCACATGGAAGAAGGAAAGAACTACGGAGGATGTGTTAAGGAGAGGCCCTGACGTCAGATTCGTGAAGCCTCCACATCTCAAACACCCGCATCGCCTCCAAGCGAAGGAGTAGCGAAACATTTCGCGATATCCGTCGCGTCGTTTGCAAGCGCCTGCGCGCATCGAACGGGTCACGAAACTTCTCCAGCGTTTTTTTTTTCACCGTGCAAGCGGCACAGGCGATTCAGAGATGCTTGCCCTTCTGTGTGATTTACGAAAGCTACGCAGTTCCCAGCTGTTGCGTATACCCGGTTCAAATCGCGTGCAATGCGGAAATTACAGGGTGTCACCTTTCTTACGCTTACGTGAACGCGCTCCGCAGGCCGGTGAATCATTCACCAGTTACATTGAAGACGTCCTCGATTTCAGTAAGAAAGCCGACGCCACCATGTCCGATTCTGACAAGATCAGGCACATCATGAAAGGCACTGATGACGACGCCTTCACCATGCTGCTCGCCAAGAACCCCAGCACAGTGGCAGAGGTCATAACGCTCTGCCAAAGCTATGAGGAGCTGCGCCGGCAGCGATCGATGACCCGTCGCTCTCCATCACGCGACGCCGAGCTCGCTGGCTTGTCGACCATACCCGACCACTCCACGTTGCTCGCAGAGATCAAGACCTTCGTGCGCGAGGAAATCGCGCGCCAGTTCTCTCTGCTGGACTTTGCTCGCCCTCGGTACGCTCAACAGCCGTCGACCACCCTTCTGCCTCCCCTCCGTCGAGCAATTGAGCAGGAAATTGCGGAGGTCATGCCCGAGTACCACCAGCACCATCCGGCTCCAGCACCATCCGGCTCCTGCACCTTTGAGTTACGCCCAAGTTGTCGCAAGACCGCCCCCATCAATCGCTACGGCTGCCCCACACATTTACGCTGAAGCCTCCGCTCGACCTCACTCCTTCGAAGCGGATGTACCGGTAGCCTACGCCAACGTCACGCACAGGCCACGACTGCAGCCCACCATGCAGTCCTATCAGTTGCCGCCCCGTCAATCCCGTCCTGCACCATGGACGGGCCGTGCGCCTGCGAACCGATGGCGCACACCTGACAACCGCCCCATATGCTTCGCATGCGGTTACGCCGGCCACGTGGCGCGCTATTGCAATCGCGTGCAGCCGCCTAAAGACGTTTCGCCAGCCACCATCCAGTCGAACCGCCCGTATTACGACCCACCTACGCCTCCGTCGCCGACGTCTCGCCCAGCTGCATCTACCCGCCGTTCACCGTCACCACGACGCCGCTCGCTGTCACCAATGCGGCCACGTCCGGTCCCACGCGACCAGGAAAACTAGTCGTCGCAGTCCACGAGGCAAGGGCTGCGACGCTATCGAACTGCGAACGCCCTCAGCGAAGCCCATCGAACGTGTTAGACGTTTTTGTGGACGGTGGTCGCGCATCTGCGCTTATCGATACTGGAGCCGCCGTATTAAACTAAGCCGCCTGCTACGAATGTGACGACGCCACTTTCCGGGCTCTCCCTCCGTACAGCCAGCGCCCAAAGTATTCACCCGATGGCAGTATGCACAGCCCGTGTCAACATTCAGGACGCTCTGTACGCCGTCGAATTCATCATAATTTCTTCATGCTCTCACGACGTCATCCTGGGATGGGATTTTCTCGCCCACCACGACGCCGTCATTCACTACGCACCAGCCGAATTAGAGCTCTCACCATTCTCACATTTGACGCCGGCAGACAGTTCATCGGCTGCGACCAAGGTATTCGTCAAAGACGACATCACAGTTCCTGCAAGTTCGTCAATAGCTGTGTCAGTCTATTGCACCGGTCTCTGCGCCGCCGTTGCACTTCTTTCTCCATGTGACCGCGTTTTCACTAGGAAAGGCTTGCTGGTGCCATTTGCGACCGTGGAAATCACTCAGGGCGACACGGATATTTTTGTGACCAACCCATCCCCGTTCATGGTTACGTTGGTGCGAGGGGAATGTCTCGGCAGAGCGGAACCCCTCGAAGACGCACAAGTTATGGACGCACCGGGTGACACGCACTGCGCCAGCTCCCGTACGCTCAGTGCTGTTTCCACATCTGATTCGTCATCCGCTGATGTATTTCGTTCCTCGATTTCGGACAACCTTACGTCGGTCGAGCGTTCCCAGCTTCTATGCCTGTTGGGAGAATTTCGTTCTTCGTTCGATGTCGCGCAAACTTCTCTCGGCCGCACGTCTGCTGTCACCCATTGCATCGACACTGGCGCCCAACCACCACTGCGGCAACGTCCATATCGCGTATCTCCAGCAGAGCGTCGTGTAATTAACGAGCAAGTCGACGACATGCTTCGCCGCGACGTTATTCGATCCTCAAACAGTCCGTGGGCGTCTCCTGTCGTTCTTGTTGCGAAGAAGGATGGCTCTGTGCGGTTCTGTGTGGACTACCGACGACTGAATAAGATCACCCGTAAGGACGTTTATCCCCTACCTCGAATAGACGACGCCATTGACAGCCTGCAAGGAGCAGAATTCTTTTCATCGCTCGATTTGCGCTCAGGGTACTGGCAAGTCCCCATGGCTGATGACGCTCGACCGAAGACAGCCTTTGTCACTCCGGATGGCTTATACGAATTCAACGTCATGCCGTTTGGGCTGTGTAATGTGCCCGCGACCTTTGAGCGCATGATGGATACCGTTCTGCGCAACTTGAAATGGCACACGTGCCTGTGTTACCTCGACGACGTGGTAGTTTTCGCCCCGGACTTCTCCACGCATCTTCAACGCCTACGGCATGTGTTGACGCGTTTGAGCGACGCCGGGCTACAACTGAATCTAAAGAAGTGCCGATTTGCAGCACGGCAGCTCACAATACTGGGCTACGTCGTGTCCAAGGACGGAATTCTCCCCTGTCAGAGTTCCCCAAACCTACGTCGGTCAAAGAACTACGCAGTTTCGTAGGACTATGCTCCTACTTTCGGCGCTTCATCCGCAACTTCGCGACCATTATATCGCCGCTGACGAAGCTCCTTGGCAGCAACGGGCCCCTCAATTCGTGGTCGTCAGAGTGCGATGACGCTTTCGCAAAACTCCGTAGTTTGTTGACGTCTCCTCCGATACTACGCCACTACGACCCTACGGCCCCTACAGAGGTACACACGGACGCCAGCGGGACGGTGTATCAGCTTTACCGTAACGGTAAACGGTAAAGCTGAGACCAACTATACCGTTACGGAGAAAGAATGCCTGGCAATCATCTGGGCCCTTACGAAGTTCCGACCTTATTTGTATGGTCGCCCATTCGATGTCGTCACCGATCATCATGCACTGCGCTGGTTGTCGCCCCTGAAGGATCCCTCAGGCCGTCTCGCCCGGTGGGCACTTCGCCTGCAAGACTACGACACCCGCGTGCTGTACCGCAACGGACGCCAGCATGCTGACGCCGACGCCCTGTCCCGCTCTCCCTTGCCTGACGACAATGACCACAGCTCAGTGTCTTACTTTGCCGTTTCTTCCCTCGACATTCACACCATCGCTACCGAACAGCGCAAGGATCAATGGATTACCTTGCTGATAGACTTGCTGACTGATCCATCGGCCACACCATCTACTCGCGCGTTGCGTCGTCAAGCCCACCATTTCGCCGTTCGCGACGACCTCCTCCACCGACGCAATTACGACGGCTACGGTCGCCAGTGGCTACTAGTAATACCCCGTCTGCGTTCTCACATATGCGAGTCGTTCCACTCTGATCCGCAGTGTGCACACTCTGGGGTATCGAAAATCTACCACCGCATTCGCCAACGGTACTTTGGCGAGGAATGTACCGCTACGTGCAGAAGTTTGTTCGCTCCTGCATCGATTGTCAGCGCCGCAAAACTTCCACGCACCTGTCGCCGGCAGGTCTGCAACCCCTACCTTGCCCTGACCGGCCGTTTGGGCGCGTTGGCATCGATTTGTACGGGCCACTTCCTCTGACGTCCGCTGGTAACCGCTGGGCCATCGTCGCTGTAGACCACCTCACGCGATACGCTGAAACTGCCGCCCTACCTGCGGCTACAGCGCACGATGTGGCCTCCTTCTTGCTCCACCGGTTCATGCTGCGTGACGGTCCATCCCAGGAGCTGCTCAGTGATCGAGGCCGTGTCTTCTTGTCGGATGTCGTCGAAGCCATTCTCAAAGAGTGCGACGTTGTTCACCGCAAAACTACTGCTTACCATCCGCAGACGAATGGCCTCACCGAACGCTTTAACCGCACGCTCGGCGACATGCTGTCGATGTACGTCGCCGCCGACCACACAAATTGAGATGCCATTCGGCCCTTCGTTACGTACGCCTACAATACCGCCCCTCAGAGCACTACTGGTTTCTCACCCTTTTTCTTATTGTATGGCAGGCACCCGTCGCACACAATCGACACAATCCTTCCCTACAAGCCGGATCGCTCTGAATGTGCGCCTATTTCTGCCACAGCCAGACTTGCTGAGGAGTGTCGTGAGCTCTCCAAGACCTTCACTACGCATCACCAAGAGCGGCAGAAGAGCATTCGCGGTGACACCACGACTTCTACGCCCACGTTCCTCCCTGGAGCGCTCGTTTGGCTCTCTGTCCCTACCACTGCAACTGGCCTTTCGTCCAAACTACTGCCCAAATACGAAGGCCCCTACCGTATCGTCGAACGCACATCCCTGGTCAACTACCTCATCGAATCCATAGAACCATCTTCGGACATGGGCCGTCGAGGGCGCGACATTGTCAACGTGGAGCGCCTGAAGCCCTACCATGACCCCCTCATAGTGACAAGTTGCTAGGTCGCCAGGCGGCTCCCTTTTCGTACCCGGGGTAACTGTAGCGAAGCGTTCGAACTTGGTAATGGGTCGTCCTCTCGAACGCCTACTAGTGGGTCGCCCTCTTCGGCTCTTTTCGAAGAGAACGCTGCTCGCGCTGAGGGTCGGCCCCGCCCTGACTGTCGCTGTCGAGTATCGTCGCCGCTAATAAACCTCTTTATAATATGTACGTATACGTTCGCTTCACTGCTGATCACTAATGCATGGTATTTGCATGCGAAGCTCTCGGATGTGCGCTCTGTTGCTTCTTACGCAGTGTCAGCTCAGAACACACGTGAATTTTTGTTTTTGAGGCGCAGTACATAACACGCGCCGAAGGCATCGCACGTTTTGAGAGGCTGTGTCGTTCAAAGAAAGGGTAATAAACTTTTGTGGTTGTTATCGTACTACGTGATGTATGTATTGTGCGGTGTGCGCGCGCTCCGTGCTTGTAGTTGTGTGTGCACTGGAATTACAAACTTTACGTGCACGGTCGCGTGCATAATGCAGCGGTGTCCTCTTTTCGACGTGAAGTTACGTCAATGTCTAGGTTGGCGTTGCGCCGAGTAGCTGCAACGCTCACTCCATATTCACGAGCAAAGAACAGCTGATCGGCCAATAGATCGGCAAATTGGTCTACGAAAAAGAAAAAGAAAGGCCTAACGCCCAGCAGAACGCGTAGTTCATTGCTAGGTGAGTCTGAATACGATCATGCAGTATCTGAATATCTTTTATCACTGCACGTACCGGTGCTTTGTTTACTGTTGCAGAAAAGCGCTATACGAAGAATTTCAGCGCGCAGCGCTCGGGCCTGCCACGCAAGAACAGCGTGGTAAACGTCTGCTTGCAACATTTTACTGCGTGCGAACCGCGCAATACGCGCTAAGTTTATGCCGGGACTACAAACCTGCGCAGAAGTGAACCACCGCGGAGAGCACGCCGTGGGACGTCTGCTGTTTTTTTTTGCCCCGTACCGGTTTGTTTGGCCCATAAATCTCACGTCACTTCGGCCACACATTTCGCAATGCATTGGATACGATAGGGCGGCTCTTAAAATGAGAGGGCCAGCCCAGCCCGCGCGCTTGGAGAAACGTGTGAAGGAAATGGCGTTTTATCTGTGCTGTATGCGTTGGCGAAAGAAAGTAACAAAATACGTTACTCGTTACGCTAAATTAAAAGGTACGCGTTACCGCCCTACGTTACTCACAAAAGAAGTTAACGCGTTGCCGTTACCGTTACCGAACAGAAAAGTAACGGACGTTACTTCTGCTGTTACTCAATGTAAACTACAATAGCAACTTTGTGAAACTGTGGCGTGATGGGGAATGAAAAGGCTGACGCCGAAGCTAAAACAGCTTTACATAATGCCCCGGAAGTATGCATTGCGTTTTCGCGAGCAGACACTAACGCCTTACTTCGGCAAGTAATGCGCACCTCCACTTCGGAGCACTGGAACAAACCAGAACGCCGGCACAAGCGGCTTCATAAATGGGACCCAGAAATGAATTTCGTATGCCTCACAAGCTGAAGCGAAATATGATATGCATCATTCACCGCATTCGTCTTGGTGTGGCATTCACAAGACGCTATGCCCTCTTGATCGGCTGCAGTGACACAGGTCCCGATTGTGGTCATTGTCGGATACCAGAGACACTTGAACATATATTTTGCGCCTGTCCAGCGTACGCACGAGAACGACAAAAACTGATCTCATCGATTGGGCAGTATCATAGTAGGCCTTTAACCGATGAGGTTGTGCTAGGTCCTTGGCCTGACGTCAGCAGCACAAGTGTGGTCATAGAAGCAGTCGTAGCCTTCTTACAAGCCACTGGACTGGATGCACGTCTTTAGATTTGCCCCAGCGTCACGAACTATATTCTCATCTCCCTACCTTACCATCGTCATTCATCACTCTTTCGCTCCCCTGTCCCCCCTCCCCAGTGTAGAGTAGCAGGCCAGAGCAAACTATAGCTAAGGCCGACCTCTCTGCCTTTCTGTAAATAAATTCTCTCTCTCTCTTGTAAAACTCATATTTATATTTCCACATAAAAGTTCTAGATTGAGCAACAATTTTACCCGAAGTACTGATTTAACGACAATAATTTGCACAAATGCCCTGTACCTTCGCGGTACCTTAGTGGCCTAAAGTTGACAGTAGTTACATGTGATGACTTCTGACTCTGTGGCACATGGGAAAACCAATTTTCGCGGTGGTACGTTACAAAAAAGTGATTAATGTCATCGTCAACGCTGTCCGCAAAGAAAACATAACTGAACAAATTTGCAGTAATAAGGACGGCCTGCTTCTACTTACAAAATAAATGTGCCGATTTTTAGCAATAAAGGAATGCTTAAATGGCATGAATCCGGGGGAAAAGTATTTGCGCCCATGAACAAATTATTTTTTTCAATTTAACCTCTATAATTACCGCCAATATTGCCACTGTGCATGTGAAGCTGTTCCGGGTTTGCTTCGCTCGCTGAGGAATTCAATAAACAGAGACGTAGTCGCAGTTGCAGATAGCAAGAAGGAAAACTCATTTTTAATAGTAAGTTTTTAATGGTGCTAGATTATTGCAGGGACAACTTCCTGTAACTACAAATTGCTGAATAAAAGCAACAGCTGCATTTCAAAGCTGTCATCGGACAGCTTGACTCGATTCTTAGCAAATACGTCCGCAGCTCCGCTGAGTAGGAGCTCGGTGGATGCGCTATCTGGTACTCGTGTATTCACTTTCAGGAAGCTGGTGAAAGCGCGGAAAGTTATGCGATGTCATGCGGCACCCAAGGTATCGAGACAGTCGTTCATCATCAGTTGGCGATGATCTCGAGAAGGCATTTCCGAAGAAGTCATCCGCCGTTGTGTTGGAGCTAGCTCAGTCTCACACCGAGTCTTGATGTCCATGAGCCAATCCTATCTCGACATCTCGCTTTTGACGGTTACGAGGACTGCATTTTGTTTCACTTCATCGACGATCAACGACAGCTGAGCCTCGTAGAAAGGTAGCCGAAAATATAGCAGATTCATTCAAGATATTTCGGCAATTGGCTGCCCATTGCAATTTCCACCGCACAACAGAGGACCCCGCGCGCGGTCGCTTTGTCAACGTTCGGCGGGCTGACAGCAGTCCGCCCCGCAGGGACGCAGTAATGTCAGGGCGAGCTCTGGGATATTGGTTCGAACAACACGAATGAACTCTGTATCAAACTCCAAGGATAATTGGAATAAAAAGTAAAGAGTAACTCGACAGCTCACGTTACCGAAAAATGGTAACGTAAGTACGTTAGCCGTTACAGTTATGAAATAGTAACGAGTACGTCACTAAGTTACTGAAATAAAGTAACGCGTTACCGGTAACGCCGTTACAGGTAACGCGTTACCGCCAACACTGCGTTTTATCTACCATACGCACCTGCCACAATGGCGGCGTTGCTATGCTTACGTGGCGTGCCGTGTTGTGTAGCGGCGACGGCACGTGCGCTTCCGTAGGTCTCGTACCGAACCGTGGCGGACAGTAGCCATTCTTTGGGATGCGTTGTTGGCTCAACAGTGTTCTCCAGGTTGTTATTATATCCAGCAACGTTTATAGAACGTTTATAGCCACGGGGTCCGCACAGTGCGGGTAACGAGCGCTTATCCACGCACCGTACACAGCGGACGAAGTAGGTGAAAGGTTTCAAGTGCTCAGTGAAATCATACTCGGGCACCAGGGCAGAACGGAACAACTGTGAACGATGAACTCCTTGCAGGTCAGTGACGGTTGTGCAGTGTTCGTGCTTGCCACAGTGGACGAAACGTTTGTGCCCCGCAAGACGGAATGGTTCTTCGCCACATTGCCCTGGTGCGTGGCCGGCCAAAACGGGTTCACTAAGAACGATTCATCAAGCCACGACCGAACTACATATTTGTACTTGCAACGTGCTGATGGTTGAGCCATGGATTTATATGTCGGAATGTACAAGTACAGCCTCCACCATTTTTAACTATATCGCGCAAGCGTCGACAGCCCGCAGTATCAGCGCCTTACAACGGCGATAATCTGCGAGAGTGGGAGTGGTACAGCGTGGCAGATGACGCTTGCGCTAAAGCTGCTTTGTGCGCCTGCGCGTAATACTGCTGGTCTCGCAGATTATCGCCGTTGTAAGGCGCTGATACTGCGGGCGGTCGACGCTCGCGCGATATAGTTAAAAAAAATTAAAGGTCACTTTGTAAATTCCAAAGTGTGTACGGCGAAAGCCTGAGGCTATTCGACTTTCCGCTTTCTCAGCCTTGGTACCCTGTAACACGGCCACTCGCTGTGGTCGCTTCCGTTCCGCTTGCCTGGCCTTGGAGCCCGGTGATATGTTAGAACGCCGCATGCTCATTCTTTCATTCTTCTTCTGACGTTTAGTAGCGGGGGAATCCACATACTTGGGGGCTTCTCCGAACCGCTGGCCGTGTAATCATCACCGGGCGGCTTGGGCCCGGTGATGACGAAGGAGCGTTGCCGCGCGCGCTGCTGTGCCATCACGTGATTGCTGAGAGAGTGTGTGGGGGCAGGGAGGGCCGGACGCCGCCGCTGAGGCATCACGTGATTTCTGAGAGAGCGTAAGGGGGAGAGACCACAGCTGGCACGGTTCCAGGCAACGGACGGACGCCGCGAGTACGATCTGTTAAGGGTTTTCGCCTTAAAATACTTGAGGCTGTACGTGAAGCGCGAGTGCTGCCGGACATTTCTTTATTGCCGTGAGATTACGCGGATTTTATCGTATC